>NW_027325109.1:610299-910299 GCF_028372415.1 Notamacropus eugenii
CATCATTTCCTCACTTTGGTCAAAGCTAAGCCTAAGGCTTCGCCTGTAGACTAAGAAAGGTATGGAAAAACCTCTAATTAATCAGTTCTGGGTATGCAAGAGGCTCAGGTAGGTAGGGAGGGAGCTGTTCTTCATGTGGGCCTGGTCCAGACTCTTGGGAAAGCTGTCCACATCTGATGTCTTTTTCAGGCCCTTTCAAAATTGGAGGGTAAGGTCTCTTATGGGCTCAGATGTCCACTCAGGAGCAAGGGCAATGGATGTGACAGATGGATCCCAGAGTCTACAGAAAGACGTGGCAGGGGCTCCCACAAGACATGTGACTTGATAATTAAGAGGAAACAGTAGAACACAGCTAAAGGCACATAGAAACAGTTCAGTTTCCCAGCCACGCAGGTCTAGGTTCAAACAACGCAATAAGGTTTTTCTCAAAATTCACAAAATTGCATAATTACATTAAATCAGGTACAGATTAAACTTAGATGGGTCACAATAGACTAGTTTTGAGAACGGAGATTTACATGTCACCAAGAGGAACAAAAAAACTTAAACATGAACCATACAAATCAATGCTAACTAACCAATTATCAATGTTAACTAACATTAAGTTCCTGGTATCCCAGTAATCCATTATTAATATCCATTTAAACATCACTTTCTGAATCACAGATGTCTCATGTAGTTATCTGATACCTGGATATCCTTTCTTTGACAATAGCTTTTATTCTTGGGACAGTTCAAAAAGGAAATTCTGCTTCTCTGGTTCAGATCTAGAAATTCCAGATAATTCTGACAATATAAATTAGTAAAATTTCTTAAAATTGGTTCTCCCCTTTTTTGGAAACTTAATAGAATTTCAGTTTGTATATCATTTACTGTTCGTCCTTATCTAAATCCTGTACCTGGTATAAGAATCTTTTAAAATGTGAGGGTCTAACCATAAAATGAACTCATCTGCCCTTTAAAATTACTAGACAGGTACTTTAACAAAGAAGAAATAATTTCACTTGCTTTTATCACTATCTTACACAATTCTTATGCAAAAATCCAAATTTGAGATCTTATTATGAAAAACATAATAAATTCTAGAAGCCAGTCATACACATCTGTATATAATTCTTAGAGGAATCAGTCTGATCCTGTTGCTTTTCCTCAAAATTTGCTGTTCTATTTAATTAGACATGTATCACCTTACATGTTTGTGTTATTACTTGATCTAATCATTTCCTCCTTTGGAGGATGTTATCCCTATATTATATTTATTTATTTATTTGACTGAATATAGGTTAAAGTGGTAAGCTATTCATTCCTGCATCTCATTGTAGTAACTCAGAGATGTTCCAATTTCCACTTATTATTTAATAGACTTAGTATTGTACTTACAGAACTTGATTATAGACATTTGCCCTAAGAGAAAAAGAGGGACAATGTCATATATCTTAACAGAGGAAAGAACTTTCTTAGCTCTGTTTGATTCCAAGAATAAGGCATTAACTGACAGCCAATCATGTGGCTGGTAGGTGGGGGGGGGGAGGACTTAGGAGTAATCAAGTGAGGGATTGAAAGGAAATTGCACATTTGGGAAATAGTTAGCAAGATCCTACCCAGGCTATGTCCAAGGTTGTCTTCAAAACCTTTCCAGGCATCCACTATTCTCAGCCTGCAGCACATGTCAATTGGCTTTATGATAACTTAGACAACTATTCCTGTAAGCAGAGCTTCAAACAATAGTAAATTTCAGTCCCAGTCTTAAATAGCAAATAGAACACACTTTTTAACTCTTGCTCAGATCAGAAGAGCAAGATCTCTTCAGCTTTACAGCCTAATTTAACAGTAAATTATTTTGAAAATTAGTAGGCCTTCTAAAAATCACACAAGAAAAAAAATAAAATAAAAATCACACAAGAGTTTTCAAAACATTTCTTCTAAAACTATTTCCTTTCTTTAAAAACAGTTTAAAATTCATTCTGATGTTCACTAAACTTTTGTGAAAAAAATTAGTTGGAAACTTTTAAATGATAGGTAACTTTCTTCCTCCTTAAAGGAGAAATAAACCTTTAAAATTGTAATTCATTAAAACTGAGTTGTTATAAAAATGTCCTTAAGTAACAGGAATTCCCAAAGTATTATAACAAACTGAATTCTTAGTTATTGCAGAATTCCTAGATATCACAAAATGCTTTAGTAAAAATGGTGTTGTAATGGAATTCACATTAGTAAGAAAGTGATCACAGAAAAACACTACTGCTTTTAAAATCTTTTTAAAGAATGGAACATCTTAAGGTGGGTCTCAAGTAGTTTACATAAATTTCTTCACATGCTGTCCCTACACTTCTACGTTCTCCTCTCTATAATTAGATCTGGGATGAGAGGGGTTAACATGTACTCTTGTAGGTGTTAAAAATCCCCGATCTGGGATACTCTTCTTAACTCTGAGAGGGAATGGGAAATGCTAAGTGATCAGGATTGAGAGGGAGTGTTTTAGCAAGGTGAGTTCCTGGAGCTACCCATAATCTTAGGATGTTTTTTCCCAGTAATTTCAAATGTTAGGTCCAGGCTTTCCTTAATTCAAGCTCTGGCCCTTATTAAAGTCCAAAAATGATATTAAATATTATCAGTAACTATTGTGAAAAGTGGGGGCTTACCTGTAATTCTTGTACTAAATTTATTAACTTCTCTATTGCACAAAGGCCCAACTTGAGTTCTTCATGAAGCTCTTCTAGTCCACATTGACCTGTCTTTGTCTGATTTCCTATAGCACCTAGCATTTAATGATTTCTTTTTGGTTTACTCTTGACCTGTAAATTCATGAGCTTGGGAAATTCTTTGGGTATGGATTCTCTCCACCTTTGCAGATGGCAACTCATCTTAGTTGCCTGAGGTTACAGCCAGTACGTGTCAGGTAGGATTTGAACTCATCTTGACAGTGTCTTGGCTTTTTTCTGTGCTAATATACTGTCTCATATTGTTCTCTAATTTTACAACGTTAGAGCAGGAAGGGACTTTAGATCCCTCTTTTTACAGATGAGGCAGTTTTGAGGTCCAGAGAGAAAAAAACAACAAGGTCACTCAACTAGTGAGTAGAGCCAGAACTGAAGCCTAGGGGGGCCTGTCCTCTTTCCATTATACCCCATTTCCTGTGTGTTAGGTTAGTTTTGTCTCCCCAATAGTCTCTAGTATCAGCTCTATGGGGGGGGCTTCTGCTTTTTTGTAAATTGTGTACTCGAGCTAGTGTTGTGCATCTTTGTATACAGCTAGACATGTCAACAAATTGTTTTTAAATACAAAGCTCTTTGTCATGACCTATCCTTGTATTACCTTACCCTTAGGGAATTCTGAAATGCTTAGGACAGAAAGCTCCCCTCCTTCAAGAGTGTACTTTTCTCAGAACCCTTTGAGAGGAGTTAGCTCCTTTTACAGATAAGGAAGCAAAGGCTCCCTCCCCCTTAAACAGTGCAAGCAGGCTTCTGCTTCTATAATTTATCAATCCATTCCTTGGACACACCCTGATTGTTTTTAAATATATTTAACTTTCTTTGACATTAAGTATGTACAGCATTTTCAAGGCTTGTCCTCCTGGTTAGGTGGTATTGATGCAATGTCAGTAGCAGTGCTTGATCGAGAAAACAACCTTGACAGAGCTGAAGACACCTTCTCAAGCATTTTGGAAGATTGTCTGGAGACTTGAGCCCTAGGAGTTCCTGTAGACAGACATCATGGGAAGTGTAAAGAGCTAGGTTAGAGCTGTTGGACTCTTTTTAACTCCTCTATGAGCAAGGTGAGTGAGGCCTTGGGCTTATGTGGATGGAAGGCTTCTCCTACTCTTAGCCCCCTCCTCTCTTACTTTGTCATCTCTTTTCTCTAGGGCTTCATGTTTTACAAAGCATGTTCAGAGGTTTTCTTAGGTGAGCTTTAAGATAAGCCTTGTAGGAGGTAGTTTAAGGATTAGCATTCCACAATCTTTTGTCAGTTTACTTCCGTGGTCTTATTTTCCAAATGTCCCTTCATACATTCTAATACCAGGCCAAACTCTAGAGTCCTACTCTCATGACTTGCCTTCTCTCACCCCTCAGACTCCAAGTGTCCAAAAAGGACATCTCCACCCAAACCTACTCTTTGGTTCAGCTTCCCACCTTGTGTTAGTCACGTAGGCTTGAAACCAGGGAGTCATGCTGGATTACCCCCTCATTCCCCAACAATTCAGTTGCCATGTTACCTTCACAATATTTGTCCCATCCATCCCTTCCTCTCCATTCCCACCTTCTAACTGCTCTTTTTGACCCTAGTCTTCTCGCTCCAATTCAGCCTTCACACAGTGGCCCAAGTAATCTGTCTAAACTGTAGGTCTGCCCATGTTACTCCTCTGTTCAACAACTTGTGGGAAGCAAGAAAGTTGTTTTCCACAGTCCTAGGTGATAAGGGCTGTGACCTAGCATGGACAGGTTAAAGGTCAGAGACTAATGAGCAGGCTCAAGGAGCTGTATGAGGAAAAGCCTATCAGAGAAGAGAACATGGAATCACATGGCCAGGGTATGGTATCCGAGGAGATCCAAAGTTAGGAAAACAGTATAAGAAGCCCCATCTTTCTCTGTGTTGTAGTCATCCTGTAACCTTACTGGGGAAGCTATAAGGCTACACATCCATTCAGGGGGAATGGATTAATAAAAGCTTTCCTGATTTCACAAGTATTGTCCTTTGTTTAAGGTGAGCATGTTTCTCACTGTTGGGGGCTTATTAGATGAACTTGTTTGCTTCATCTGGGATGAAATACAGATTCCTGAACTTGGTATTCCAGTTTTATTTTGTGCATCTCCCCTTCACAAAGTTTCCTCTGTTTTTCTCAAACTGTACTAATTAAACTCTTCCGCAGTTTGGATATGCCACCTCTTGCCTCCATATATTCTTGTAGACCTAGGATAAACTCCTGCCTCATCACCTACAAGTCTCTATTCCTTCATGTCCCATTTTGAAAAAATTATCTTTCCTCCCAAACTTCCCCTCTTCTGGACTACCCTATTTCTGGTGCAAGTCCCAGTTCACAGGTGTCTCAGGTTTATGGCCTTGGTATGATCCTTAGCTTCTCACTCTCTCACCCCACCCCACATCTGTATATTTATGCCATCTCTCCGTTGGCCCTCATCACCTCTCACCTAGAGTATTGCAACAGCCTCCATGTTGGTCTCCCTGCCTCATATCTCTCCTCACTTCAGTCCAAGCCCAGATCTAACCGTGTGACTTTTTTACTCAGCCAATTTCAGGGGGCTCCCTGTTGCCTCTGGGAGAAAATATAAACTCCTCTGCCTAGCTTTCTGGCCAAACTGTTGTCCTCTTTGTTCCTCACCTCCATGCCTGGAATGCACCCTGTCCTTTCCACCGCACTCAGTTCCTTTCTGCCATTTAGATGCAGCTCAGGCACCATCTTCTGCATGACGCCTTTCCTAATCTGTCTCTCCATCCCCACCCCCTTCTTGTCTTTAACTGCTTTACTTATTTGTATTTTCTGTACATTGATGCTGGGTATACTTAGTTATCTTCTTATTTGCCTGTGAGGTTGGAAGCTCCTTGGGAATAAGGATTGTTGTTGTCTTTGCCAGATTGATGAAACCGATGAGTTTTTCTCCCTTTTTCCAGCACCCTTTGCTTAGAAATCTACTTTGTCACACTCTTATCACACACACTGTACACCTATGGCTCCCTCCACCCAAGGCAAGGGCCAAAGGACCACCATTCTTCCCCTCTAGGCTGCCCGAGATTCCTGCCTCTGTTTTTCTGTGTATACTACCTGGGGATCAGAATGCCTCTGTGCCTTTGTTGGAGCTGGGCTTTCTTCTGCCTCTTAGAGCAAGTGCATTAAAGACCCAACTTCCCAGTTGCAACAAGGATGCCTCCCATCAGGCTGGCAGCTCCTGATATCTCAAATGGGAAGGGATTTGAGATACGGATTAAGTAGTAGAGCCAGTCTTCAAACCCAGCTCCTCAGGCTGTAAGTCTGGTGCTCTATTCTTCTACACCAGTATTGTGTTATAGCTTCGCAGAGACACTGATTCTTGAGAAAGTCCTTAATAGGTAGGATCCCAATAGCTCAGGACAATAATTGTGTTTCCCTTGACCAATGAGTGATCTGAGTCAGCAGTACTCATGCAGGCTTCCAAGAGCCTGCTAAAGCTGAGTGAGTAGGCCTGGTACCCAAATGCCTTTTTGCTACATGCCAGGATGCCATCCTTCCCCCTGGCCTGAGTCCTATCTACTCTGAGCAGTGGGGTATGATGAGAAGTAGAGGATTTGGAGCCAAAGGGAGTCAGAATAAAGCCTGCCTCTGTCTGCTGTTGACCATCATGGTATTCTTGGCTAAGTTTTCCTCTCTGGGTCTTGATGGCCTCTCTAAAATGAGGGGGTCTAGACTACTTTTAGGTCTCTTATCTTTAATCCTTTAAGCCCATGTGAAAATGCAAGGTTATAAGAGCATCTGTTTTTCTAAACTTTCTAAATTAAGTTGACTTTCAAAACAAAACTACCATGAAAAATGAAATAGTGGGGCTATCCCAACAACTCTAATCTCCCTTCCCCACTACACATAAGTATTCTCTCTCCTCTCTCCCTTTCCGCTCTCCTCCATCCTCTCTCCTCTCTTAAGCCAAGGCCTTTCCTCTCACTTACAAATGGCCATCATCAGTCATCATGGTGTGGTGGCAGTGGAGATGGTCACAGATCCCAGAGGGAGGCCTTTTTTAGGTCACAACAAAGACTGTGCCTCTGACTTGCCCACAGTCAACCAGCTGGTAAATATCAAAGGTGAAATTTGAACCCGGGTTTTCCTAACTACAGGGCTAGCACTATCTACTGTACCACACTGCCCTTCTAAGAGGCAAATGACAGAGGAGAGTAGACAACATGAGAGAGATTTATTGCATGGAAGCATACATATATTCGTATATATGTATATATACACATACATACATCTGAAGGGGAATGAATGAAAACATGAAAAAAAGAAGAGACAAGCACTGTGTCTCACGTCAAAGTCTTCAGTGCCCGAGTTGTATCTAGTTTCTTTGAATAGACTGTAATACCGACTGTATCTGGTAAAATCAGTCTAATTTCTGGGCAGTGGGCCTGCTTTATTGGTCTGAGATGTCTTGGGCATCTTAATTGCACTAGATGGTAGGTGATTTATAATGTAGTTACAGCAATACTGGCTTAGAACAAAACTTACTCAAGAATTCATTTGACAGTTTTAACCTCTCTCCAGGCAGTGTGGTACAGTTGATAAGAGAGCCTTGGACACAAAACCTCAACCCTGGCTACACAGCTAATCTTCTGTAATATCAAGTAAAACCATTCAAAGAAGAAGTGGCATCCAGTGCCCTGGATTTTGAGACTGATGACTTGGGTTCCAATCTCATCTTTGCTAAGTATTAGCTGTGTGACCTTGGGTAAGTCACTTCTCTTTTCTGGGCTTCAGTTTCTTCTTCTGTAAAATGAGGAATTTAAACTAGATGAGCTCAAAGGTTTAAATCCCATGATACATTTTGGAATAGGAGAAGGAAAGCCCTATCTGAATTAGCAAAAAGCCTAAATCGCAGAGAGACCGTGGCAGTTTAGTTATGTGGTGGGACACACAATGACAAAATGGAAGGCTTCTGCCAGTTTGGGGACCACTTGCTATTTCTGCTTCTTGGGCCTGGGGGCAGAAATGAGGGAAGAGAAATGATCACAAATCTTCAATTCACAGGGACCAAAGTGGGAACTTAAGCTAATATTTGAAGAACATGTTACATACTTGGTGTGCCCTCCTTGGAGGCCTGATTGGAGGTTGATGTAGGGCCTTCGTAGATGGTGATAAACTGCACCAAGATAAGAGAGAAAAAGAAAACATCAATATCCTCTCTGGTACAGGATGGTAAAGTCCTATGACCTCTAGCATGGGTCTTCTGTAGAAACCAGGGAAGGGCTCAGGAGTTGCTGAGGTCACAGCAACCACTGCTCTTGTGACCCAATGTCATCAGTGCCTTAAGACCTCCAGAAGTTTGCAGTACAACCCACACCCCAACATGCACAACAGAAAAGAAACCAGGCCACCCAGTAACCAGACTGCTAGTGCCAGACTGCTTGTGCCATGGTTGTACAAATCATTCTCTTCAGTTTTCCTATTCAATACCCTTGCTTTAGCGTGTTCATGAGGCCAGTTAAAGCACCCAGTGCTCTCCCCTCTCAGGAAAGGAACTACTATCATTGACTCCTTCCTACAAATGAGAGGAAGGTATTGCTTCTCCCAAAGGAATTTCCATTTATACTGTATTTATAGTTGAGGAATAAAAGGTTTTATCCTCTTAAGAAAGGAGTATCAAGCATCACATACATCATCCTTTCCCGAGAGGGGCACTGAATAGGAAAACTGAAGATTTGTAGAACAGTGTAAGGACAGACTACTTTGGAAGCTTTAATAACTTGGAGCAGGGCAGTGAATGAGCAACCATGATTCCAGAGGACTCATGGTGAAGCAGGCTGCCCACCTCCTGACAGTGGGGATGGACCCAGGGTGCAGGATGAGACTTTTTGGACATGACCACTTTGGGGAATTTGTTTTGCTTGACTTGGCAAATCTATCACAGGAGTTTTGTTTTTCCTTTTTTTTTTCCAGTGAGGGGAGGGAGAGAAAATAAAACCTTGTCAGTTGAAAAAAATTAAATGTTTTGAACACCAAAATTAAAGGAAGCTGGCAAGGGCAGTCCTTGTGACAAAAGTAATCAGGTCACATTGGCGCACACAAGAGGAAAGAAGCAAGGCCCATTATATCTGGGGGCCAAATTCCAATGTCAGCAATGACTACCATCAGGTTTTTTCCCTTACTTTGTTTCTTCAACTATAAAACTGGAATCTTAAGACTTGTCCAGTGCTGCTGTGAGGACCGTGGCTGGAAATGGGAGCTTTTATTAATGGGCTGGCTCTCCTTTGGAATTCGTGGACTTTTAGGCCATGGGGAAGCCAGGAAGGGCCAGAGGACCTCCAAGTCATCTTGGATGTGGTCACTTCAGGCCAACTCTGCTTGTTTTGTTGGGGTCTCAGCTCACCCTCCACTCTTAGGAGTAACTTTGAAATACATACCTGAAGGCTACTTGTTTCATCTAGGGTCTTGGCCTCTTCCAGATACACTGTGAGTAAAACACAGAGTTGTGAAAGTCTAAGATCTCTGTCTGAAAAATGATCATTTCTAAAGGAGGTCAGATTTCTATCACACTTGTTCTCCATAACTCACCCAGTATCCCACAACCAAAATTAGTGGGTGTTTAAGTCAGTTAAATTGGAATCTTTCCAGAGTAAACTGAAGCCTAAGGAGGTGTGGTCCTTGATAGTGTTGGGGGCTGGCTCTGGCTCCCTTGGGAGAGATTATAAAAAGATGGAGCATGGTATAGCATTAAAGTCCAATAGATTAGATGCAGGGCTGGCCCTGCCAGGAATTCTGCAGGACCTTGGGCAGTTACTTCCCTTCTCTGGTCCATCTGTAAAATGGACGGGGTAGGGTTGGCCTTTGCTTTAATTCTAGGATGCAGGGAACACATATGTGATACTTCATGTTCTCCTTAGACTGCAGGCTGTTATTTCTGGTGAAGGGTTGGCAGTGAGATATGGAGATGGACAGTCTTCCTTGAGGACTGGTGGCTCAACTTTTGCAAGTAGTTTAAATGGGTCACAAGACTGGAAAGTGTCCAGCTAAACTCAAGTACTGAGGCTTGAACCTTACATCCCCCTCAGGGGTTTTCATTCTACTCCTAAGCTTATACTAGTACACTCATTTGCTCTCTCCTTCCTCCCTCCCCCGCCCTCCTTTTTCTCCCTCTCTCCCTCCCCTCTCCCACATATAGAACAAACTTCTCAGAAATTTAAACTAGGAAACTGTGACAGTATTTTAAAGTTATACATTCTTTTACAAGAATTGGATATCAAAGATAAATCTGAACCTCCTCTTTTGTCCCAGGTGTGGGATAGGGAAATCCATGAGAGCCTACCTAACCTGTGGCTGCCACTGAGAAACCCTATACCCCCAGAATCTAGATTCACTCCTATGCTTTAGGGTTTTCTAAGTGCTTTGCTCACAACATATTTTATCATATCCACATTTGTAGATGAGGAAACTGAAGCACTGAAATCTGGGTTATCAGTTACAGTCTGACTGTATAGGGTAGAGTCATTGAGAAGAAGAGAGGTCAGTTGTCTTGCTTTATCTCCTGCCTCCTCAATTACTGATTTTTGGCTACTCTAGCTGCTTCACACTGCAAATACTTTTCCTTGGCCTATACCCACGTCCTTCCTTCTCCCTTGCCTCCAAGTCCACACCACCTGTCTTGGCCAAACTATGTGTGACAAACTCTTCTGCCTTGAATGTTTGATTCTCTGCTTTTTCAATGGATCTGTGGTCTTATCAACAGATGTGTTCCCTCCATTGATGCAGATCTTAATTTAGCCTCACCTTCACAACCTGGGCCATTTTTGTCCACGTCCTCCCATAGCTCATCCCCAGAGACCTTCCTAACTCTAGGGTTTTTTACATTTTGGGGGGGAACCAATACAACCCTCAAGCCAACATTGATACTTCCAGTATTTCCATTCAAGAATTGGAATAGGCAAGTATTTGCCATGAGAGCATAGTTGTCTTAAAGTCAGACTATGGCATCATTTAGCATGTCTTAATAATGATTCAGACAGACAAGCCATTGCTGCGTTGACTGTGAGTTGCATGTGTAAGTTGTTCACTTCTGGAAAGGCAAACAAACTGGTGGCCTAATCCTGAGGATTTCCACTCTGGCAGCCTTAAGAAGTAAGTAGAGTAGAAGGTTCAAAAGCTCCCCTACTAGACTTGGCTCCAACACTTCCTTCCTACCTGAGAGACCTTGGACAAGTCCCTTCCCTTATCTGGGGCTTTGTTTCCTCATCTCCAAGATGGGAATCATGAATATGGCACCTTCCTTTTAAGGTGCTTGGTTATAGACATTCAAGTGCTATATAAATATGAGTTCCTACAAGTATTCCTCTACTGAAGTCTTCCCTTGCTGCTTTAGCATGAAAATGATACTAGGCTTTTGGGCCTAGTAACAACTTCTGACCTCCAAGGCCTACCCTAGGTAGGGTATGAGAAACTTTCTCCTTAGAAACTTGACCTTGGAGTAATAAATGTTTTCAGTCATAACAAATCATGAAGACAGTATACTAAGGCATGGAGGGAGGATTAATAAGGATGAAATCATGTATATTTTAAAATATTTTATGTATATTATTAGTATTATTTAATAACTTCAAATTTAAAAGGTATCAAAGCAGTGACCAGTGTTTCTTAAATAAGCTCTAATGCAAATTAAAAATAAGTAATCAAACCGTCAGTTGATTTCTTGCCTGATCCTTTGCTGTCACTGTTGGAAAAAAGAGAGAATGTTTCATTTTTTGTTTAGTCAGTAAAGGAAGAAATTACATGTTAATTAAAAGAACAACTTGTCAAGTATTGATATAGTCAGATAATGACAAAAATGATCCCTTCTAGGTTCCAAGTCAAGCAGAATGTTGTAGAACCAAAATACAGTGATACCTGAATTGACCTTGGTTTAGATTTATCTGCATCCTCTCTCACCTCTGTTGCTGCCAGTTCCAGACTCTTATTACTAGTCCTAACTGCTAACCATTGGGGTGGCTTAGCATTTAGCACTTTGGGAAAATTTGGGGTGGGGCTCACCTGGGGTACAGCACCAAGTGGAAGGGAGAGAGTAAACCTCAGCTCATGGGCTGCATTCCTGTATCAAATGGAGGGTGGGACCTGGCAGGGGAGGAGCTGGTGAGTGAAACATGCTCGCTCTCTCCCTCCTAGAAAGTGCTGGAGGTGCTCTTAGGGCTTGCTACTGAATGAAATCAGATTAAGTGAAGACCCCTCAGACATGAATTCCCCAAGAATACCCACCCTTCCTGCCAAAACGTAAACAACTGCCACAATGGCAGAAGGACATATGTCCATGACAGTATACAACCCAGGTCCTACTGGTTTCAAGCCCACCTTCTATCCACTATGCCATGTTGACTTTCCATGGGGGACGTATGGATAAATAGCCATGACAGAAATGATTGCTAATGATCTGGAGAGATCCAGAGTTGCCCGCTTTTTCTAAAGTATTGATTTTAAAAGTTCAGTCTTTTGAAGGACATCACTGATAGTAAGATTGGACTTTCTTGGTCATTTGCCTCCTTAGGTAAATAAAATGCTCCGAGATGGAGGCGAACCACCAAAGTTATGGTCACACCACATCAGCATTCTTCCCTTAAGTTCCATATTTGGTAACAAAAACCCTCATTGGTGAGCAATGATCCTTTCCGTGTTCTTTGTCTCTGGGGTAGATTCCCATGCTTAGACTATATGTGTGGATTCCCAGCCAATGGGAAGAGAGGCTACAGGGTTTCTGTTTTAGGACCATACATTGCTGTACTCTACTCCACTCAGGTGCACTCCCTTGCTGTCCCCACCCATGGTCTCGAGGGAAGCACCTCTTCTCATGAAATTGTAATAAATTCCTTTTTGCCTTCTACCTTGAGAAGCCTCTGAGTTTAATTTGAGTAAGGGTCCCTGTATCCCACACACTAATGCTATCCCTGACAGGAAGGAAAGATTTGGAAGCTGGGGCATAACTGGAAAGGAAACCACAGTGGGGAGAAAGATTTTAGATAGCCAAGGTGTACCACAATGTCCATGGTTGCCTGGTGCTTGAGGGGACAGAGTATGGAATTTTGTCTGCTTTATAGCATAGTTGAGGACATAAACATTTGATCAGAGCATCTAAAGTTTGAAGGAGCTTTTGAGATCATCTAGTTCTCTCCCTCCATTTTACACAAGGAGGAAAAAAACCCAGAGAGTGAAGCAAAATTGTCCAGTGCCACTCAATGAATAGCAGAGGCATGAATCAAATCCAATTCCTTTCTCTCCAAAGTCTGTGGTTATCCCACTAAACAATTCTTCTTTTCACTTAGTTTCCTACTTAAATACTAGTATAATTGAAAGTTTCTACCTTTTCAAAAGATGGTATTAGAAAGCCCAGGTCCCTAGTACCCTCCAGAAGAATAGAGGCAGAAATATCAAAAAATGTCTAAAAGGTGAGGGAGAAGAGGTAGGAAGAAAGGATAATCAAAGATTCTGAAAAGATAATAATGCTGGGGCAGAGCCAAGATGGTGGAGTAGAAAGATGCACATATTCTAGGTTCTTCCCCCACAGCCCATAAAATAGCTGCAAAGAAAGACTCTCAATAAATTCTAGAGCAGCAGAAGCCACAGAAAGATGGAGTGGAGGAGATTTCTGGTCCAGGGTGACCTGAAAGGCTAACAGACAAGGTCTATCACAGTGAACGGCATAGTGCAGCCTTGTGGTGCTGGGAAGAGCAGGACTGGAGCAGGCCTCCGGGGTTGGAATCCCCAGAAGCCGCAGCAGCAGTTTGCAGATCTCTCAACCCACAGGTGCCAAAGACAGCTTCAAAGGTCAGTGAGAGAGCTTTTTCACCTCTGTAACAAGGGACCAGGGTCCTCCCCTAGCCCCGGCCCCAGGCTGCAGTGGCTATGGTGGCCAGGCAGGCAGCAGTCAGCATCCATTGGTGGATAAAGCCCCTGGGTGAATTGAGCAGCTGATCTGAACCTCAGCCCTGAGTGGGGGCTCTGCCCCTCCCCACCCCCTGCCCAAAGCCCCTGGAGGAACTGAGCAACTTATCTGAAGCTGTGAGCCTGGTCAGAGAGTAAACTCCTCTTCCTTGATTGTGCCACCTTGGAGGAACTGAGATCTTACAGGTCCCCAGAGTATACCCTAATCTTGACAAAAGACCCTAAAGTCAAGTAACTGGTTGGAAAAATGCCCAAGAAAAAGGAAAAATAATAAGACTATAGAAGGTTACTTTCTTGGTGAACAGGTATTCTCTCCCATCCTTTCGGATGAGGAAGAATAATGTTTACCATCAGGGGAAGACATAAAGGTCAAGGCTTCTGCATCCAAAACCTCCAAAATAAATATGCAATGGTCCCAGGCCATGGAAGAGCTCAAAAAAGGATTCTGAAAATCAAGTAAGACAGGTAAAGGAAAAACTGGGAAGAGAAATGAGAACAATGCAAGAAAATCATGAAAAGAGAGTCAACCACTTTCTAAAGGAGACTCAAAAAATGCTGAAGAAAATAACACCTTTAAAAATAGGCTAACTCAATTGGCAAAAGAAGTCCTAAAAGCCAATGAGGAGAAGAATGTTTTAAAAAGTAGAATTAGCCAATGGAAAAGGAGGCTCAAAAGCTCACTGAAGAAAATAGTTCTTTAAAAATTAGAATGGAACAGATTGGAAACTAATGATTTTATGAGAAGCCAAGAAATTACAAAACAGAACCAAAAGAGTGAAAAAACAGAAGATGATGTGAGATATTTCATTGGAAAGGCAGCTGACCTTGAAGATGGATCCAGGAGGGACAGTTTAGGAACTGTGGGACTACCTGAAGGCCATGATCGGGGAGGGAGCTTGGACATCATCTTTCATGAGGTTATCAGGGAAGACTGTCCTGATGTTCTGGAAGCAGAGGGCAAAAGGAATGTTGAGGGAGTCTGCTGATCACCTCTCGAAGGACATCCAAAGAGAGAGACTCCTAGGAATGTTGTAGCCACATTCCAGAGTTTCCAGGTCAAGGAGAGAATGTTGCAAGCAGCTAGAGAGAAGTGGTTCGAGTGCTGTGGAAATACAATCAGGATGGCACAGAATCTAGCAGCTTCTACACTGAAGGATCGAGGGGCATGGAATGTGATATTCCAGAAGTCAAAGGAACCAGGACTAAAACCAAGAATCACCTACCCAGAAAAACTGAGTATAATACTTCAGGAGAAAAAAATGGTCATTCAATGAAATAGAGGACTTTCAGGCATTCTTGATGAAAAGACCAGAGCTGAAAAGAAAATTTGACTTCCAAACACAAGAATCAAGAAAAGCATGAAAAGGTGAACAGTAAAGAGAAATCACAAGGGACTTACTAAAATTGAACTGTTTACATTCCTACATGGAAAGATAATGTTTGTAACTCTTGAAACTTTTCTCAGTATCTGGGTAGTTGGAGGGATTATATACAATATAGATAGAGGGCACAGAGTGAATTGAATAGGAAAGGATGATATCTAAAAATATAAAATTAAGGGGAGAGAGAGGAATATATTGGGAGGAGAAAGGGAGAAATGGAATGGGGCAAATTATCTCTCATAAAAGAGGGAAAAAAATCTTTTCCAATGGAGGGAAAAGGGGGGAGATGAGAGGGAAAAAGTGAAACTTACTCTCATCACATTCGGCTCAAGGAAGGAATAACATGCACACTCAATTTGGTATGAATATCTATCTTACACTACAGGAAAGTAGGGGAGAATGGGATAAGCAGGGTGGGGGGGAAGATGGAAGGGAGGGCAAATGGGAGAAGGGAGCAATTGGAAGTAAACACTCTTGTGGAGGGACAACAAGGTCAAAAGAGAGAATAGAAGAAATGGGGGGCAGGAGAGGATGGAGGGAAATATAGTTAGTCTTACACAACATGACTATTAAAGAAGTCTTTAGCAAAACTATGCATTTATAACCTATATTGAATTGCTTGCCTTCTCAGTGGGGATGGGTAGGGAGGGAGGAAGGAAGAGAAGTTGGAACTCAAAGTTTTAGGAACAAATATTGAGAATTATTTTTGTGTACAACTGGGAAATAAGAAATACAGGTAATGGGGTATAGAAATTTATCTTGCCCTACAGGACAAGAGAGAAGATGGGGATAAGGGAAGGGAGGGTTGTTAGAAGGGAGGGCACATTGATGGAAGGGGCAATCAGAATGCATAGCATTTTGGGGGGGAGGGGAGAGATGGGGAGAAAATTTGGAACTCAAAATTTTGTGGAAATGAATGTTGAAAACAAATTAATTAATTAAAAAAATTTAAAAAAAGATAATAGCCTCTCAGAAAGGGAAAAGGAATGGTTAAGGAAATGAGCAAGCAGGAAAATAACACTGGAAACATGATGAATGTATTTTCTGCATTGAAAAAATTCAAAGAAAAGATACCAGAAGAAAAAAGGACTAGTACCAACAGTGATCCAAAAAATGAATCCAGAAGTTTCACAAGACTCATCAGATTTAATAATAAAACACTTAAAGGAAAATAAGGAAGTGGTGAGACCTGCCATTAGGCATTCACCCCCTCCTTACCCTTCCCCCCAAAAAAGGAACAAGATAGAATGATAATGAAAATTAATGTTGAGAGTGCTGTGGAAAACTGAGAGAAAAATCAGGAGTTAATGAGAAATCGAATTGTTCTCTTGAAAGACCAAAAGGCTGCAAAATGTGATGGAAAGTCACCTGCAGGGAGGCTTCAGGATGTAAAGAGTAAAGAAGATGGAACAATGCAACAGGCTGTGGAGAGGTGAACCATCACGCATTCTCAAGAATGTGAAGAAAGGAAGAGTCTGGACACCATATTTCAGGAAATCATTTCTCACCTGGCTGCCCTACTATGCCTCTTCATGGAGTACTTTCCCTGGCTCCCCTCTGCACCTTGCTTTTTGGCTTATTTTGTGTGTTGCCTTCCTCCATTAGACTGTAAGCCCCTTGAAGGGATTGTCTTTTTTTTTTAATCCCCTGTGCTTAGTGCAGTGTCTGGCACATAGTACACACTTAATAAATGTTTCACTGACTACTGGCAGTCTGAAATAATACAAGAAAAAATTTCCAGAATTATGGGAAGATCAAAGGACAGGCTATAAAATAGGCAATGCAACAGACACCAATAGGAAAGAATGCCAGATTCAACTCACCCAAACACAATGATGTCAAACACTAAAGATACCCTGACAAGGAGATTTTACAAGTAGATAAGATGGAAAACATTGCTTATCAAAGAACACCAATTATTCATCTAATATTAAAAAATTACTGGCAAAAGTAAGCCACAGTGAGGCCTTTGATATGTAAATCAACCAAGAACTTCTCCTGGTAAAGGAGGCCAGGCTTAGCTAGGACCTTTGATATGCAAATCAATTATGAACTTCTGCATGGACTGGCTAAGAATGGGGTTTAGATTTAAATATTTCACAGGGTGAGCAAAACACAAAGGGTAGGGAGTGGTGTGATCCATAGTTGTCTCTGGGTAGAAGGGGACAAACTTGGGAAAGGCACTAGAATGATAGATAGTAAAACTGAATATTCTTCCACTTTCATCAGTATTGAGGCAACAGTGGCTTTGACTCTGAACCAATAGCAAGGTAGCAGTCAGGTTGTCCGAACTGACAATTAAAGGCCACAAACAGGCTGAGGGTGGGGAGGGAGAAAGAGTAGATGAAACGTATATATGGGTATATGAAAGTGTGTATGGGTAGATGGATAGATACATTCACATATACATGTGGAAATATGCATATATACATACCTGTATGTTAACGTATGTATACATATATAAAACACATATATTACAACAGAATTCCCAACAAGAGCAAAGTAAAAGACAAGGAGGAATGAGAAGATAGAATTCTTTTATTGCAGGTGTTACAAAAAATGGATAATTGAGGGAGAAGGAAGAACAGATAATCCCAAAGTAGCACTTCCATTTAGGAAAGGAGGGAAAGAAAGGGGGAAGATTGAAACCACTGAAAAACTTTGAGAGGAAATAGTAGGAATTTAGGATCCATCTTTGGTGATGAATGTATGTTCTCCCATGCATATGTGTAAGACAGGTTTGGACTAATTCTAGTGAATGAAGGTAGAATACATTCCTTAATGATAAAAACTTAATTTAGCAGAGTATGACAGAACCATATTTAACTACAAATAGATTGACTTCTATTATCAAACAGAATAGGGTTATCGAACTGATTAAAAAAAAAATCCAAGACAACCATATGTAGCATTAAACACCCAAAGGCAGATTTAAAATGAAAAATTGGAATAAGATTTACACTGCTTCAGGTAAATCCTGTCTTTGACACATAACGAGCAGTGTGACCCTGGAAGAGTGGTCCCTAATCTCTCAGGGCCCCCAAACAACCCTCTGAAATTATAAATGGTAGAGCAGTTGCTCCTTTACATTTCCCTAGCTACCATTAGCCCTTCAGCATCGGTTGGAGAAGTCACAGGTCTGGCCCAGAAAATCAGAACCTGTAGCCATGATAGTCAGGCAAGGCTGAATTCAAATTACAAAGTATTATGACATGGGGACGACATCATGCTTAAATGCGCCATTCATAAGGAAAGTATACCAATATTATTTGCCTAACAGCACAGCAACTATATTTTAAAAGAAGGGAACTGATAAATAGGAAAGGAACTATAGACATCAATGGAATCTTGGAAAAATTAGTTTGTTGCATTTAGATAAATTAATTCACTTCTTCAAACCTTCATGGAACATTTTCAAAAAGCAGTCCACATTTGGATATAAAAAAACTTATAAATTGAGAAAACAAATTCTGCTACCTTTATAGAAACCCAATTAAAAACAGGAAACTACTAAAATGTAATCAAAATAGACAGTCCTAGATGGAAGAGTGATAGGTACAATGGTCGAATTATAGAAAGCAAAAGTTTCTGAATTGTAACGAAAGCAGTCTTCCCATGCTCAAAGAGGCCCAGCTCAAAGGTTTTCAGTGATTCCCTCTAGCCTCTAGAATAAAATACAAAGCCTGCCATTTAAAGACTTTTATAATCTAGCTTCAACATATTTACAAGTCTCATTTCATATTTCTTTCACATAGAAAGGTATAAAGTGATGCCAACTGGACAATCAAAGAACATACACAATGACTACAACTATGTAATTAGAGACGATAACGGCAACAAATTCATATGAGAGAAATGACATTCAAAAGGGATCACGGAAACAAGATGATTTGGTCACTACAGGGCTAAAGGCAAGGTGAGCTTAATAAAGGCTAAAGAATAGAAGGTGAGGGACATGAGGATGATCATTTACAATCTCTTCTGGGAGTTTCCTTATGCTTGCTCTTCTAATATCTTTTTCTTATGCTGTTGTTTACATATTGGAAGACTTGGGCTTATCACAGGAAGTCAAAATAAACTTATTGCTAAAAAGCCCCCCAAAAAACAACCAAACCATACCCTTCAGAAAGCATCTCTTGGTTGTATGAGCATGAGCTCATAGTTCTGTGTATCAGATAATGTGGAGGCTCCGAAACAATGTTTCTCAACTCTTCTTGCTGAAAAAAGTACAAGAAAAACATCAAAGCACAGGTTTAAGCAAGGGGAATAGAAATCTGTCACAGAAATGCCCCACACTGCCCACATAACTCTAGCACTTCTGAGCACATCTAATGTTATTGGGTCATGTGAGAGGGTGGTGGGGACAGCACAGAAAAGGTAAAAGCATGAGCCATCAAAATAAACCCTGTATGAGGAGGGCAAGAAAATGAAGAAAAAGAATGACCTGGGGCATCAGATTGGGGGTGGGGCCCTCCTGGCTCGGTTTGGCTATCATGCCATTCCTGTCCAGAAAACTCTCAGAACTCTGCAACATCCAGAATGGAGACCAAATGTGTTGAGAGGCCCTCTTGGAGATGATTTTTTTTATACTTGACTCAGGGCAACCTCATTTTTTATTTTTCTAATGCTTCTTAGGATCATCACAGGACTACAGTTTTAGAGGAGGAAATGGAGGCCCAGAGAAGTGAAGTCTACAAGACAGGATTTAAACCCAGGTCTTCCTAACTCCAAGTCTGGTGCTCTATCCACTACATCCTCCTGCCTTTTCTCAAGACCATCATTGTTGCTTCATCTTTTAAGCATCTACAGCTTACTTCACCACTTTAAGGATATCGGATTCTGTTGGGGATAAGGGGCTCCTTTGGCAGACATAAATTTTAGTCTCTGGGAGATGCTTTGGCTAAAACTTCATCCCTCTGTGGCCAACCTGACTCTGAGTCTCTAGGAATTATCTAGGCACTCCCTATCTGTCACTGGGCTTACACCTCCATGTCCCAATGAGGCATCAGAGGAGGATTTAGTGAAGGAACTATTTACACTATGATAATATAATTGGCACTGTGGTGACACTGTGAAATCACTGAATTTTAGACATGGAAGGAACCCTGGAGATCATAAATCAGGGGAAGACTGACCAGCAACATATTAACTTTTTCTGCCATTCTCCACAATCAAAGAACTGACCAATATTATAAGAGAACCAAAGTAACATAGTCACATTTGTCACTTACGGAGGAATGTGACTTTTCTTCCAAGTCAAAAGACTTGATCTTTGTCAGGGATGCTACCTGGGTAAGCACTTTGCTTTCTGCAACAGCTATTGGTACCTGTGGGATTTCTGGCACTTCTGGCTCATTTGGTTCTTCTGGCTCATCTGATATTTCTAGCACTTCTTGGGCTCTTGGTTCCTTGATTTGACTTAGAGAGCTTTGAATACTTTCTGATGTGCTAGTAGGAGTAGTTTGACAACACTTGCTTATGGATAATAGTTTCTTCAGGCTACTGGAGCTCAGTGAAACCTTGGGTAAACTGACTTTACTGTCTTGCACTGTCTCCTCTTCCTCATCCTTTATAGTCATATGCATTAGATCAAGAGCACACTCTTCCTTTAAAACAACTTCTGGAAAACCATATTCATCCTCGTCAGAGATTAAGCCATCATCCCTTCTATTCTCTGTCTCTTCTTCATCAATATCATGGGCAACCAGACGAATAATAAGGTCCTTCTTGTTCCGGACATCTTTTAAGAGTTCCACCCTGGTGATATCAGGCTTTCTTAAATTCTGAAATGAGTTTCTACAAACAACCTGAAATTAAAGAGATTGTGAGTATTTCAAGTAACTGTCTCAGGGTATTTTTTTTCCTCAGGCTTTTGTTGCAATATAGTGATTTGCACATGATTTCTAGTTTTAGTAAAATGATGTACTATCAAATCATGTTTACTACTACACCGTAGTTTTCTAAGAAATATGAAATGTATAAAGAATGTTTGGTGTTCCTACACTCTTCCCATACTTGTGATCATGCTAATTTATGACAGTTTGTTTGATACACAGAAAAAAAGGGACTAACATGAATTCTGGCTTTTTCTCCCAATTTCTATTGCTTGAGCTTTATCTTTTCCATAACCAAGATATGCACTATGCATAAGAGTTTAGAGGCACCGTGGAGATTACCAAGTTCAAGTTTTGCACTTCTAAATCTCATTAGCTTGAGATGAACTTCTAGTGTGGATATTCCTATCACCAGTGCAGATCTGGCAAGATTTACTGTCAGACAATTCTGCAGAACCTATGATTAAAAATGCCATCCAGTGCCAGGGAAAAAATGGATGGAGTCTGAATGCAGTTCAGAGCATACTGGTTTCCTACTTTCTTTTTCTTTTCTTTTTTCGGGGGGAGGAGGTATCTGTGTTTTCTTTCACAACATGACCAATGTGGAAATATGTTTTGCCTAACTGCACATGTATAACCTTTATCAAATTGCTTGCCTTTTGACTGAGGGGGGGACGGAGTGGGAGTGGGAAAGAATTTGGAACTCAAAATTGTAAAAAATGGAGGTTATACATTGTTTTTACATGTAATTGAGGAAAATAAATATTAAAACCGAAAAAGAAAAAAAAAACAGATTTACTCTCAGAGAATAACCTGAAGCACTTATGGGGTAAGATTATTGACCACAGTCACATAGTACCTTCAGGGGTAGGCTATGAATTGAAGTCTTCCTTATTGTCTCTCTACTACTCCATGCTATCATCTCCCCTCTCATTTTACAAGGGAGGAAACTGAGGCCCAGAAAGTTTAAGCAATTTATAATTGCACAGGTAGTAAGTGGTAGAGCTAGGATTCTAATTCAGGCTAACCCCCAAATCATCAGCTGTACCCACTGTGTTTCCTGAAGTGTATATACTTTGTTCCTTGAAGTTTTTCAATCACCTACCCTGGCAGTCTTATGATTTCACAGACCAACCCATAGATAGTTCAAAATGCAGATATTTTCCTGAAGGAGGACAAATCTTTTAATAAGGTTCCTCTTCTCCCTGCCCCACCTGGCACTATGGACATTATGGTTTTAAATTGCTTTAATACATTATTGCATTTGATCCTCATAACAACCTTGTGAGTTAAGTACTGTTGGTATTCTCTTCCATTTTATAGATGAAGAAACTCACATTCAGAGAGGTTAACTGGCTTGCCCAGGATCACACAGTGTTTGAAATGGGACTTGAACTCAGTTTTTTTCTGACACCAAGCGATTTTTCTGACTCTCACCATTATTTTATAAACCAAAGTGCCATCATAGCTTCTGCAGAAATTAAGACATAGTCAAATCTCAGTTACCTGTGACATTCAGAAAATCCATAATGGTAGAGAATGGCCAAATTATTTCTATTTCACTTTGAATGTGTTTTTATATTTGTATGGGGACATTCATGCTTCAGTCATTCTGGGAACTTGCACCACTTCCAAACAGACAGTGTGCAAATTCTCTAGCTCGCCCAGCTTCCTCCTATTTTTCCCCTTTTCTATGTGAGGGATGGTCCATCTATACTTTTCTGGGAATGTGATCATTGATATTCATAAAAAGGAGTGAAACAGAGAGGTGTGACTAGTGTAAGTAGGATAGGTACAACTTGAGGGTGGGAGACCCAATGAGGTACTCATTTTAATCTGACTTTTTAGAAATGCCAGAAAATTCCATCCTCCATGATGTATAGGGATTTTTAAAAATGTGTGTGACCAGTTAAGTCATATGGATTGGTGTGTGGATTTGGAAGTCTCTGGTAGAAAACAGCATTTTCATTCTTTGAAAACTGGAAGGCTACACTGTACATGGTTTGATGCTAAAGTAATAAGATCGAGTCTCTTGACAAGTTTCTGGAAGCCAGGTTTGTTACTTCAACATCACACTTAGCTGTAGCAATTTGGGGTTAAGCAGAATATTCTCTGACCATGCCAAGCTACGTAGTTGACTGTAATTTACAGACAAAAGCAATGCCTGCTCATTAATTTTGGGGGGGGGGGGGGCATTGCTTTTTTGCTTACCTCAAAGGGCTTTGCATCCAACCGTCCTGTTTTATCTAAGGAGACTCGTCTTTCCTTTTTTCTTGATTCTCTGTCCACTATTTCCGAGGAGTAGCTCTTCCCACTTATTGAAGCTCTTCTTAGCTCTTCTAGACTGTGTCCAGTTCTTGACAAACACTGCTTCTTCAGTTTCTCTAGTGGTTGAGTTTTGAGTGAAAGCACTGCCAAGTGTTGAGAAACAATGTCTGGATCTATTCTCATTGGCTTATTTCCAAGGTGAGGGACAATTTTAACTTGCAGGTCATCCCCCCCAATATCACCTTCTTTAAAGAGCACAGAGCCCATTTTTGTGGCACGCTCACTGGCTTTTTCAACAATTCGGTCAACATCCAGATCACTGATGACATCAGTGGATGAACTATGGAAGCTAACAGATTCTGGGGGATGATGAGAAATCTCACTAATTATGAGGCTAGCTACTTTTTTGGGGAAAAATCTGTTCATACCTTTTATATCTTGAAAGAATTCCTCTTGGGTTCCAGATTGTCGCAAAACGTTATTATAAACAGAATCAACAACCTGAGAAATCATTTCAATATTTTCTGGGTTCAAAAAGTACACTTCAGGGTCAGAAGCCACTAGACTAATGTTACTTTTGGAAATTTCAGCAGCCACTGATTTTGTCAGTTGAGATGCAATTTTATTCAGTTCAGGTTTGGATAAGCTTTTTGCCTCTTTGGTTACAACACAGGGCAACTTGAGTATTTTTGCTAGGAATAATGCCAATGTTTCCTCCAAAAAGGAGGCATCCAGTACTGGAGTTTTGAGGGCTGAAGGTTTCTCCTGTGACTTAATGTCATCAAGAATTTTAAGGACTTTTCCCATAATTTTGACAGCTTCTAGTGCCAGTTGAGGACCTGATGTCTCTTCCTCACAAGGGAATTTTTCCTCATGAGAGATTCTTTCTTCACTAGTGATTCTTTCCTTCTGCGTGAATTTTTCCTCAGAAGGGAATCTTTCCTCATGAGAAAAGATTCTTTCTTTATGAGGGAATCTTTCCTCATAAACAATTCTTTCCTCATGAGAGAATTTTTCCCTACAAGGGACTCTTTCCTCACGGGAAAATTTTTCCTCACGAGGGACTCTTTCCTCAGAAGCAAATTTTTCCTCACGAGCAAGTCTTTTCTCCCAAGACAATTTTTCCTCGTGGGGGATTTTTTCTTTCCAAGAAAATTTTTCTTCACGGGGGATTCTTTCCCCCAGAGAGCGTTTTTCCTCCTGAGGGGTTCTTTCCATATGAGGCCAAAATTCAGGTTTGGAAATTTCCTTGACCATTAAGAAGGCTATTATATCAGCTAGAACATTGCTCTTCCCCATTAGATCTTTATACACAGAAGTGTGAGAGCCAGAGTGTTTTAAAACACTGTCATAGACATTATCGACTACTTTTTCAATAGCCTGGTTATCTTCTTTAGGCAATGTGGGAGGTTCATTGGGCTGCTGTACAATTTTAATTGAACTTTTTGATACAAACTCTTTCAGTGATGTTATTATTTTGTTCGTAATTTTTTCCAATTCAGCCTCCAAAGCCTTGGTTCTTTCTCTCTCTATCATAGGGAACACAGACAAAAGTCGGGATAAAAATTGTACTGCAATTTCTTCTAGGATATTCAAAGATAATTTCTGATCAGAGGTTTCTTTGGTTGGAAGACCTGCTGAGCTCTGGGAGATATCTTTAAGAATATTTTCAACAACATTGTCAACCTCAGCACATTGATGGGGTGTTAATTCTCCAGAAAAGTATGTCTGCAGCTGATTTCCAGCAACCTCCCTTATAACTAGGTCAGCTATGCTTTCAGAAAGCGTTCTGCATCCGCTTGTTGCACAGTTCTGTATAACCTCTTGAGAACCAAACTGTGGCAAAAGATTACTATAAACAGACTGTACCACTACCTGAATTACTTCATCATCATTGGGGTGTAAGCACTCAACATACTGTATTACCATATCTTTGTCTTTTGTTATCTCTGTCATAACCCTGCTGACTAATTTCATTTGAATGAAGTTCATTTCAGTAAAAAGACTGTCACCTACTTCTGAATCTAGATTTTTTTCTGATCCTGATGGAAAAATTTTGGCTAGAAGAGATGAAATCATTTCTTCCAAAAATCCGTGAGGCAGCATGATGGTATATGGTGAGGAAGTTTGACATTCTCTGGTGTGTTTTTTGGCCACTTGTTGTACTTTTGTAACAACATCCTTAGATTCCAGAGGTATGCACACTTCAGTGGGCAATTCATCCTGTAGTAGTAGGCTGAGCTGATGCTGAAAGATTTCTTCTATTACAGCACCAGCTAATCTTTTGGCTAACTTATCACTATCATTGATGTCTTTGCAAATTGAGTCTTGAGATCTGTATTCGTGTAGAACATTACAGAGAGAGGAGTGCACAACCTTATTGACCAATATTTTATCCACTGGTGGCATATCAATGTAATGTTGTATATCTGTACATGATCCCATATCAACCAAGGTTTTGGGGGGCACAGGTGGCATTTTAGGCAGTGAGGATGTTCTCTGGAGAGCTGGTGCTTCCTGTGTAACAGAACTGTGCTTGTCTGGTACTTTCTCCTCAATCAGTACTTTAGGTTCCTGGGGCAAAGGTTGCTTTTCTTCAGTGGGCCTAAACACCCTAATTTGGGCATCAGACAACTCTTTTAACAAGGAATCAATCAGTTTCATTGCTGTTTCATAGAGCTCAGTCTGATTTGCATCATCCTGAATTTTTTTACACTCTTCACAAGTTTCTGGTGAAGAAGAAAAGACCAGTTTGTTTACAATCTCAGTGACAACATCTTCTAAAAATCTTGCTGAAAAAATACCCGATCTCATTTCAGGTGAATAGCATGATATTTTGGCATCAGCAGGAGGGTGTTTCTTCACCTCTTTGCCTTTGTCAGGAACACCCTTGTGAGCCAGGTGCAAGGAAGCCCCTGATGAAGGTTGGCCAAGATTCTCAGCATGTACTTTTTGGGTAGGAATAACATTTGTATAACGGGTATCATCTAGAGATGTCTGAGTAGATATATCTAAAACATTACTATAAATATTCTCAATCATATTTTCATAATACACTATTGGTTCATCTTCAATATCTGTTTGAACACAGATCTCTCTCTTGCTTTTAAAGGTTGATTTTATATTTGGACTTTTCGCCGTAGTGACTGCAGGAGTGAGACTAAATGCCCCTTCTTCATCATCTGTCCCAACTGAAATGTCTTTTTTCTTTTCTTCAAACTTCTTACTACTTGATAATTTCAAAACTGGTTCTGGTGGTTTTTTACTTTTTACTGGAGAAATGCTTTGTATTGGTTCTTCTTCATTGCTTTCAGCAGCCAATTGGTGTTCTTTCTTTATACTACTCTTCTTAGGTGTTCTCTTGAAATCTGGTTCCGGGATCCCCTTACTGCTTTTCATAACTGCAAAGACTTTTATCGACTCTTCCTTGTACTCATGTGCCTCATCTTTGGCTGAAAACTCATCATTCTTTTGATCTGATGTTTTCCAAGCATGGTCCTGGTGACTTTTTATATTATTTTTAATACTGGTAGCTACAGAAGTGAATTTTATTGAATCCTTGTCTTCATCTTTTCTGGTTGGGCTCTCACTTGTCTTTTTCTCACTTTCCCTTTTGTCAGTTAGATCCCAATCTGCAGATTCCAGGGCACACATTTTAGTGTTCATAGTACTAGCTAGAGAAATGAACATTGAATCCTGGTTATCGTTTGTAGGTATAGTTTCAACGTTTTCTTCACTCTTCTTTTCACATATTGTGCCCAGATCTGTTTCATCTTTTATATTTCTAGTTAGATTTACAACTGCAAGGGAATCTTTCAGTGAGGAATCTTTGATAGGAGCACCTCTTATGTCTTTATCAAATGAGATCGTTTGTGGCAGACATTGGACCCTTTGGGTGATGTTATCTGGTTCTAGAAATGAAAAGAATGGGGAAAACCAGTCTCCAGAAAAAAGTGGCTTAACCTTGAAACCTGAGATTGCATTCTTTGCTAAGTTGGTTATCATTTCAATATAAATTTTGCTCTCTTCCTCATCATGATGAGTACCCTCAGATCTGTATTTTTTAACAACCTCTTCATACACAGAGTCAGACACTTTATTAATGGTTTCTTTATCTACTGGTGGAAAAGAAAACAATTCTTCAGCATTGGGGAGAACCTTAATATCACTTTTTCGAAATTCACCTATTAGAGAATTTACTAATTTGATACCCATGCTTACAAGGTTGGTCTCTGTCATACTTTCATCTTCATCGTGCTCAGGAGTTTTTGGGACAGGGTACAATTTCCTAACAAGATCAAAAATAACATCTTCTAAAAATGTTGCTGAGTAGAGGGAAGGCTGGGGTGTGCATAGTGGTTCTTTTTCTTGCTCAAGAACATCAACAACAGACTCTTTATCAGAAGTTCCACCAGAATCAGAGTCATCCTCATGTAAGAATGGCTGAAGATGGTGATCTACAATTTCCTTCATAATGAAGCCAGCTATTTTGGTGAGGAATGTGCCTCCCTTCTCACTCTCCTCTTTCTGGACTTCAGCTTGCACTTCCGCTTGGAATTCAGCTTTCTTCAAAATATTTTTGCAAATTGAGTCAACTATGCTTTCAATAGTTTCCAGATCCATATGTGAGGCATTCTCCTCTGCAGCGGTCAGTCTAATTTCATGTTCAGAAATTTCAGCTATAATAGCATCCGTCAGTCTTGAAGCTGCTGACATAAATTCATCATCTGGTGGTGCCTCTTGTTCTTTAATTTGAACGTTGGCTTCAGATGAAGGAAAAATATGACCTAAAAGTTTGGAAACCATATCTTCCAAAAGAGAGCGAGGTAACACAGTAATGAAAGATGGCAAATAATGGCTTTCTTTACCAATAACATTTAGTACATTTCGAATAATGTTCTCAGCTCTAAGTGAAGAATAGGTAGACAAAGATAATGTTCCAGAAATTAATCCCTGTAATTGATAATCATAAATTTCTCCCAAAAGTAAATTATATATTTTGCTTCCAAAATTTTTAGTGTCATGTTCTATGTCTGTGTAAATGAGATCCAGAGATTTATAATCACTTGTTATTTTTTCATAAATTAAGTTGACTATCTTACTAACCATTTCTTTATACCCTTCAGAAAAACACAGATTTTCATCAAAATTTTCAGCAACAAAAATTTGAGATGCTGCAAACTCAAGCACAATTGATTGGACTAATTTTGTAACAATGTTAGCAACTTTGGCTTTAGACTTTGGATCCTCAGATGAGATGAAATTATGTGAAAATGCATAAAGAAGTTTGCATAAAAGCTCAGAAATTACTTCCTCCAAAAATATAGCTGAGTTAACAATGAGAGACAATTCTTTTGGGTCAATTTCAACACCTTTGTAAGTCTGTTTCCTAGTTAAGTTGGTTGTAGATTGAGATAGGATTTGCTCTTGAGATAAAAATGACTGAAGGTGATGGTTAAAAATTTCTTTGATTATGAAACTTGCTATTTTGGAAACAGGTATATTATTTATGTCTTTTTTATCCTTTGTAAGAGACTGGTAGAGATCTGAATGTGAAATGTCAGCATAAATGGATTCCACCATATTCTTAATATCTGTTTCTGAAATCATACTTTGTTTTTCATTTCCATGCTTTGTAATCCAGACAGCATGTTTGGAAATGATGGCCATGATTTCATTGATTAATTTCACAACAGCTTTACTTAAATCAGGCTTTGAAGTAACTGAGTCTTCCGCTCTGGAGTCTGAGAACATCTGTGATAAAAGCTGGGTGACTATCTTTTCCAGATGAGTATGTGATAACATAGTTGTATATATTGTCGAAGTCTGTCTCTGAGGTTTTGGTTTGTTAATTTCATACTGAACTTTTTTAAGCAAAACATTAGCATTGAGATTTGACAGGGCTTTGAATGGTAGCCTTGCGACTAAATCTGGTTGGAGTTGAAAATCAAAGATTTCTGCCAGAATGATTTTAGTTATCCTTTCAGCCAAAGTCTTTGTATCATTGAAAAAATCTTTATCAAGTGTTAGGTCTAAATCACCTTCTTGCAAAACTTTGTTGTAAGCTGTGTCAATTATCTTAATGATGTCATCCCTATCTACTTGTGGCAAACCTAATTCCCCTTCAGCATTTTCTAGAATGCTTACTTCTGCTTTTTCAAACTCCTCTGACACTGAATTTATGAGTCTAACAGCTGTCTCCTCCAGTTTACTTTCAGGTTCTCTTATTATTTTGGCAAATGCAACACCCACTACCCTGTAAAAGATTTTGGATAAAACTCCAGAGACTACTTCTTCCAAAAACGTTGAGGAATACACACCAGCATAAAACTGTAACAACTGTCTTCGCCCACCAACATGGTACATTGGGGGTGGAGGAAATCTCTTTCCGGACACAAATGGCTGAAGGTGTTGCTGACAAATATTTCTAATGATAAAACCAGCTACTCGATCAATAAAAGCATTGTTACTGCTCATTATTTCTTGTTCCATTGCTTCTTGTGAGCCCGAGTTTTGCAAGATGTTTTTGAAAACAGAGTCAACAAGATTTTGGACATCATCTTCTGAATAAATATATTGTGGTTCTTCTATATCTTTGGAAAGTCGAATTTCGTGTTTTGAAATTTTCTTGCGGATATCGCTGATCAGCTTTGAAGCAACTTCATTGAAATTAACTTCAGATGTATCTTTTAGATCTTCTTGATATGGAACCACTGCAGAAGTTGAAGGAAAGATTCGAGATAGGAGCACTGTTATCATGTCTTCTAAGAAAGTATAAGGCAGTAAGGTATTATATGGAGTCAGGCTCTGGCTTTGTTTGCTAGTTTTGCTGATTCCACTTAGGACTTCTTGCACAATGTTCTCTGCTGTCAAAGAAGAATAGGAAGAAACAGAGAGCTCTCCAGAGAAAAGGGGATGAAGAAGATAATCAGAAATTGCTGCTACAATTAAATTGGTAAGATTTTCAACAAAAATGTCCGTCCTCATTAGTTCTTCTTGCTCACCTGTAGGATCTAGTCCATGCTGTTTCAGGACACTACAGTAAACAGAGTCTACCAATTCATCCACAATATCGATATTCAGAGGTGGGAAAGGCTGTGCCTCATCATGGCGTACCACTCGGACTTTGGCTCGGTCAAAGTGAGCATTTATGGAATCTACAATTTTGTGTGTCACATTGTTTAGTTCTGCCCCAGTTTTCACTTTTGGGCTGAAGATCTTTGATAAGAGTCTAGCAACAATTTCTTCCACAAATTCAGCAGGGTAAACCCCCATGCTTAGAGAGTATGCTGTATGGGGTCTTTGCAGCCCTGTCACTTCACTGAGAACGTTCTTAACCATGGTGGACACTTCATCAGTGGCAGCTGTTGATTGAGAGGCACTATCCCCAAACAAAAAGGGCTGAAGGTGACTTTCAGTAATCTCTTGAATAATAAAACTGGCTATTTTGTCAACAATGATAGGACTTCGACTTGTTATACTTTTCTGTATTGATGAGTGACCACCTGAGATTTGCAAAATATTATTGTAAACAGAGTCAACCATTGTTTGTAGACTTCTCTCTGAATATAAATATTGATGATCATATTCGGTGAGCCAAATTTTGTGTTTAGAAATGGCTGACATAACTTTGTTTATTATGCAGGCAGACATTTCATTAAAGTCTGAACTCATTAAATATTTCTTTTCCATAGACCAAACATCACTAGATGATGGAGGGATGATCTGTGATAACAGCTTTCTAATGACATCCTCTAAAAATGAATGAGGCAACATGGTAGTATATCCTGCTGAAGGCTGAACTTGGGAACTGAACTCCCTCAGGTTTTCTTGAAGTTTCTGAAGGACATTTTCAACTTTTAGGGGGTAGTATGACTCAGGAGTGAGTCTTTCCACAAAACATGATGGCAGTTGGTAGTCTAAAATCTCATCCAGCACAGCACTGGTTGTCCGCTCAGCTAATAAGTTGAGGTCATCAACTGCATCATTCTCATTTACATAAGTCATTTTTGATTCATATTCCTGCAAAACTTCATTATAAACGGAGTCAACAATTTTGGTCACAGCTTCTTTCTGTACAGGTGGAAAACACAACCTTTCTTCAGCATTCTGGAGCACAGTGACTTGAGCTTTATTAAATGCATTCACCATGGAATTGATAATTAATGTATTCATCTCATTGAGCTGCTCCTCTGTGACATTTTCATCTCGGTCATACAATGAAGTATAAATAGAAGAAAACAGGTCAGAAATAATGTCCTCCAAAAATGTGGCTGAGTAAACACCTGTATTGAGTTGGTCTGATTGCAGCATTCTGGGAACTGTTTTAATTTTTAGATCTTTCCTCCTCAGTTTTTTCATAGAAGAAGCAGAAAACTGCTTAAAGGGTGGTCTGATTTTGGAGCCAATTATTCGGAGATGATTGAGGGTCTCTGATGTGAGTTTGTCCCTAGGCCGCATGTGGTCTTTTGCTGATTGTACTCCTTGGGCATTGGACAGTTTTTCCCTTGCACTGTATTTTAAAAGTGTATTGGCATACGGAGGTTTTGGGGGGGCTGCCTGTATGCTGTTTGACAGTTTTTCCATCAGAGATTTTACCAAGCCATGGGAAATTACATTGAGCATTGATTCTGAGGAAAGCAACTCATGCTCACTTTCAGCCAGCTGTTCCAACACAAATTCTGACACAAAGTCCTCTGCTTGAAATGGCTCAGTTTGCACTGGGCTCACTTTTCCTTCTCCATAACCAAATTCTTCCTCCTCAATAGTTTGGATTACATTAAAAAGCTGCTGTTCCACAGGAGACAATTCCTCAGAAACAGGGCTGCCTGTCAGCATGTCTGTGGTTGTACATTTTTCCAAAAGTGTCCTTATAAGTTTCTCACATACAACATTGAGGAGGAATACGGATTTGGGAGATAAGCCCAGGTTACTAGGCTGCTTCTCTGAAGAGTCAAAAAAATGACTTGTTGATGCTTTGACAGAGTCCAAAGCCCCACTTTGGCATTCATCTGGCAAAAATAAATCTAAGACAATATTAAAAATTTTATTCACCATTTCTTTAGATTCATGACTTTTTAGGCTCCCTAGTAGACTGTCTAATTTAGATGCCACAGAATTGTTTTTATTTTTCTGGACAAGTTGATCTGTTCTATGAGTAAGCGATGGGTCCCAGCTTCGTTGGCTTATGTCTCTTTCTATGGGTCTAGTTTTTTGGCAAATAGGAGTACTCTGACTTTGAAATCTGGGAGTTGGTTTCCCTTTAGTATTACACTGATTATTAATTCCTATTTCTTTTGTCAGCACATGAATCACTCCTGATAGGAGATCTTGAAAGAGATCATCAATGTCTATGGTAGCCATATCTGGAGAATAAATGTATTTTGTTTCCTGGGAAACAGCATGCTCAGTAACATCTGCCTTTAAAATGTTACTATTAGATAGGATTTGAATAATAATTTCAAAAATGCTGAAAGCAATGTCCCCAATAAGAATTACTCTACTCTTGGATCCTTGGGCTCCCAACATCTCAGAATTAATTGAAATGAATTTCTCAGATGCTGAAATTTTATTTCCAGCATATTTCAGTTTTGCTCTGCCATCTTCAGTACCATCTGAAACACTTGAAATTATATGGAAAATAACAGCGTCAGTGAGATGTTCACAAAACTCATTTAAAGATGATTCAGTTTGCTCACTTCTCAGAGGCCTCTTTGGATCTAGTTTTTTTCTTGATAGCGAAGAAGCAACACGTACCCTTTCATCACAGGAACCTTAAAACAGAAAGCACTGTGATTTTTAGCATGTAGTGAGGGAATTGTATAACATCCAAAATATTTTTTCAAACATATGAACATTTTACTATGTATTATTTTTTTAAAAACCCAAATGTTAGCAAAAGAGATGAGTGGGTTTTCTCCCATTTTCCATTTTTTCTTCCTACCTCTTGCTTCCTCCTCTATTATTGTAACTTTTTATCTTTTAGCTGTCACCATTCTTAGAATGAAAAAGGAAGGAGAAAAATAAATACAGTAGGGGTGGAAGGGGAAAAGAAGGTTATGGACATATATTAGGGACATAATATGTGCAAGAAGAAGCCATACAAACAAGGAAAAGGGGGTGGGGAGAGCAGCTGGCACTTGAAATAGGAGGGAAAGAGGAGAAGAGAGAATTAGAGGGAAGGTAGATTAAGGGATAAGGGCAGTTAGGTGGTACAATGGGTAGAGTACTGGGCCTGGAGTCAGGAAGACCTGAGTTCAAATCTAGCCTCAGATATGTACTAGCTGTGTGACCCTGGGCAAGTCACTTAACCCTGTTTGCCTCAGGTTCCCCATCTGTAAAATGAGCAGGAGAAAGAAATGGCAAACCACTCCAGTATCTTTGCACAAGAAAACTCCCATGGTATTTTGGGGTGGAGGGAGAGGAGAGATGGGGAGAAAATTTGGAACTCAAAATCTTGTGGAAATGAATGTTGAAAACTAAAAATAAATAAATTTTTAAGAAAGAAAGAAAAAAAGAAAACCCCCAAAAGGGGTCATGAAGAATCAGACATGATGAAAATGAGTAAACAACAAAAGTTGAAGAGATGAGATCATTCCTAAGCAAAACAAACTTTAAATATGAATGTACAAAAATGTTCATAGCTCTTTTTGAAGTGGCAAAGAATTGGAAACTGAAGAGTACCCATCCATTGGGGAATAGCTGAACAACTTACAGTATAAAATTTGATGCAATAACATTGTGTTGTAAAAAATAATGTACAGGACGGTTTCAGAGAAACCTTGGAAGACTTGTAAGTCTGATGCAAAGTGAAATAAGCAGACCCAGGAGAACAGTTTAAGCAATAACAGCAATAGTGTAAGTGCAAACAACTTTAAAACAAGTAGGAACTTATCGATGTAATGATCAACCATGACTTCAGAGAACTTGGATAAAACATGCCACTCACTTTCCTTTAGGGAAGCTAAAGATTCAGAATGCAAAATGAGACAATTTTTCATTTTAAACATGGCTAATGTAGAAATTTGTTTTTGTGTATTTGTTAACAGTTTTTTTCTTTCTTTTTAAATGGGGGGGGGGGTGTGGATGGGAGAGACAGACCGTAGATTTTTGTTGTGGGAATTTTTTTTTAAAGAAGACAAGATAAAAATGTATTTGAGGACCTTGAGATGGATCACAGTAATGGGAAGAAAGTGAGAAGAATCTGTGGGAAAAGATTAGAATCAATTTACTCTAAGCAAAACTAATCTCAAGGCTTAATTGTGAACTTAAAAGAGGTAGAAAAAGGGTGGGTAGAATCGGTGTAAAAGAATTAAATGGCAGAAAACAAAAACCTACCAATAACAAACTTAAATGTAAGTGGTTTAAGCTTCCTAGTAAAAGTGAAAGAAAATAAAACTCGACAATTTGCTGCATATAAGAAATACATTAAAAGGCAGAGTAAAATTGAAGGACTAAAACAAAAAAGGAGCAGTTTTTTGGAAAAAAATACAAGTAGCATAATATATAAGTACCTAAAGGAAAAGCTGACTGAATGGCAACAAAAAAATTGACAGTAACATGACTGTCAGATAGTGTTCCTCTTTCAGAGGTGGATATTAGTTATCAGGAAGGAAAACAAAAAGAAAACAGCTGAACAGACTTGTTAGAAAAGAGATTTGAAAGACTTTTGTTGTCCTTTGAATGGGAATATTAAATAATATGCTATTTCACATCATCATTTAGTACGCTTACAACTGATTATATACAAGGAAATTAGAAATAAATATGAAAAGGTAGAAATATAAATACATTCTTTATAGATCACAACAATAAAATAATAATTGATATGGGGTATAAGCAAAAGATAAGGTCTAAGTGGAGAGTAAGTACCAACATTCTGAATAATAAGTAGGTTATAACATCACATCAACAATAAATAACCACTGAAGAAGATTCCAACAATGAGACAACACATAAAATTTTTCTTTGGATGCAGTTAAAGCACTCCTCAAAAGAAAAATTGTATCATTAATGACATACAACCCATCAACAAGCAGTTATTCAAAATTTCTATGTGCCAAACCTTGTGCTAAGTGCTGGGGATACAGAGAAAAAGGAAAAATAGTCTCTTCCCTCAAAGATCTTACATTCTAATGAAGGTGAAAACATAATAGATAAATTGGTATACAGGAGATAAATGTAGAACACATGAAAGGCAGTCTTAGAGGGAAAGCATGGCTAGAGGGACCAGGAGAGTCGTCCTGGTGGAGGTGGCACTTGAGCTGAGTCTTAAAGGAGGCAGGGATTCTAAGAGGTGGTGATAAGGAGGGAAAGTATTCCAGGCAAGGGGAACAGCCAGTACAAAGGTACAGGGCCAGGAGGTGGAGGAACAGCAAATGGGCCTGTAAGGATAGACTATAGTGGACATGGAGAGTGTAATATACAAGAACATTGGAACAGGATTCTACTGGACTAGACTGTAAAGAGCTTTAAATGCCAAACAAAAGATTTTGTATTTGGTCCTAGAGGGGGCCAACAGAGTTTGTTGAGTAGGGGAGTGTTATGTCTGACCTGTGCTTTAGGAAAATAACTTTGGCAACCATGTGGAAGATAGAGGGGGGAGAGACTTGAGGCAGGAAGACCAACTAGTAGGCTATTGCACTATTTCTGGTGAGAGGTCATTAGGGTGGTGTCTGTGCGAATGGAGTGAAAGGGATGCATGTGACAGAAAAAAATCTTCAAAACACAGCACATATAGGTAAGGAAGGGTCATTTAAAAATATGATCAAAAGCATGTATCTCAAACCATGGACTAGTTACTTGCAATGAAGAAGCACTTCCAGCTTTCTGAATAAATACAGGTTTGTCAAGTCAAGGTTGCCCTGTCTCCTTATTGGTTTTGGCGTTGTTCTAGAAATGCTAGCTATAGTAATGTGACAAGAGGGAGAAAATAAAAGTATAAATGTCAGCAAAGTGGAGGCAAAATTAGTCTTATTTGCAGATGACACATCTACTTCGAAAATCCCAGAGAATCAGTGGAAAAACTAATCAAAATGATTAACAGCCTCAGTGAAGTAGGTTACAAAATCTGTAAAAATCATTAGCATTTCTACATGGTACTAACAAAAATTGGGAGAATAAGCTAGGAAAAATCCATTGAAAATATCTACAAAATGCATACACTAGCTGAATGCTTGCTTACCAAGATATGTAGGATTTATGTAAATACAACTATAAAACACTTGTTAAAGAAATAAAGGAAGATAAATGGAGAGACATTAGATTTTCATGTTTGCACACTGATAAAAATATGACAATTTTAAAAAGATACTACTTGAATTATTTTACAGATTTAGCACTAAACTAACCAAATTACTGATTTTATCATAGACAAAGTGGCAGCAAAATTCATTGGAAGAAAAAGTCTAGAATCTCAAGGGAAGTAAAATGGGCATAGGTCACCAAATCTCAACCTCTTAAACTCAAGCAGTAATCATCAAAATTAGTTTATATTGGTTAAAAACAGAAAAATACACAGCAGGTTAGACAAAATAAGCAACACCAATCCAGGCCATTACAACAAGTATCTCCTGGGCACCAATTACATGCAAAGGCATTGTGCTAGATAATGGGATTACAAAGACAAAATGAAAAATAATCTCTGGACATGAGGAATTTATGGCTAGTGGAGAGTGGAAAGGAGAACACAACTTTTAAACAAATACATATACATAGTAATCTGAGGAGTAAGGAGGGAATACTAATAATAAGGGAATCAAGAAAAGCTTCCAGTAAGAGATGGCATATGATCTGAACCCTAAAGGAAGGTAGAAATTGATTCTAAGAGGTAGACGTGATAAGGGACAGTAGAGAGCCTATGTAAGAGTCTAGAGATGAGAAATGAAGTTCTGAGTTTGGGAAACAGCAGGCACGTCTATTAGGCTAGATTGTAGACTGTGAAAGGGAGGTAACATTAAGCTTCAAAAGGTATCCTAGAGCCATCACCACAAGTGTTCCACTTCCATGTTCCTGAATCCTGATCATAATCCTTTATCATTCCATCTTTCCTGTGCCTCAGAGTCCCTAATCTTGTTTCATCCTCATCATGACATCCAATCCCTCCACCCTTTAGTTCTTTCCCAGGTTATTACCCCTACACTGGCTACATTCTCCTCCCTTTCCTACCCTAGCCCATCAGTGGACCAACTCAACTCTACGCTATTCTCTACTTTGAATCTCCTATGGCTAATCATGCCTCACCAAACCCTAAGCCCAAACCCAAATTCTTTTTACCATCTTCCTCCTTCATTGATATTTATGTGCTGCTAAATGGAGCTGGAGGAAATCATGAAACTATGCTGATTACACAAAATTTATATTATCTAATTATAATATCTATTATTTGCTACAAATTTATGTTATCTAATTTCAAGTAGGCCCTTACTACAGCAAGGCAGTCTTTTTTCTTCCCCAGTTCACCATTTTACTTTCCATAGTAGCTGTTCTAAAACTTCTCATTTCTCCTCAAGTCTCCCAGTGGTACCCCTTCCCTACCATCTCAGCTGAGGACCTCACCTCATACTTAAGTGAAAAATTAGGCCATTCATTGAGAGCTCTAGCTTTTCTCCTCTTTATTTCACATCACTTAGCCATAATTCCCTCTATCTCCTTCATTCCAGTCTTGGATGTAGAGATGGCAGTTCACTTTGACAAGACTAACTGCTCTACAAAGACCCTTGATCTCATTCCCTCACATCTTTTCCAACAGATTGCCTCTGCTCTCACATTCCCACTGTCCATCACCAGCTGTACTGGCCTTACATGCTATTCCTCACACACAACATTCCTTCTTCAGTTTCTGTACCTTTGAGGTATCCTTCTCATGCCTGGAATACTCTTCTAATCTAGGGAGGAATACACCTACATTTTTTAGTTTCCCTGTCTTCCTTTGAGACTCAGCTCAAACCCCACTTTTTACAAGAGGCCTTTCCCAGTCCTACCAGCTGCTAGTACCTTCCTCTCTTAAGATTATCTTCCCTCTCCTCTATACCTAGTTACACATGTATGTACCTGGCTAATTACATATTAAAATGTGACCTCCTTGGGGGCAGGAGTTGCTTTTGCCTTTTTGGGGGGGGGGGATCTCCAGCATTTAGCACAATGCCTAGGACATACTAAGTACTTAATAAGTAATTTTTAAAAAACTGATGGTTAACTATTTTTTTCCTAATGTGGTCATGGTTCTTTAGTCACTTACTTTGGAGATTCCTGAAATGTGTGACCACAGACGTGGTGATATGTCTTGCTATCTGGTTGATTTCAGATGGACCTAGTTCATAATCAGCAAAAGTAACGACTTCAAATGTTTTCAAAGTTTCTATTTTATCTGCCCTTGGAAATGTTTTGTTTTCCCACTTTTCAAGTAAAGTATAATCTTCAATTCCATGAGATACTGCATTTTCAAGGTCTTTTAATACTTTTTCTTTGGCAGACTGGAGTCTTTTTTCCCATGTTCTAAGCAGATTACTTCTCTCGTCCTGATATACAGATTGTGAGGAAAGAGTGGATAATGATCGTGACTTTGATATGAAAAATGGTTTGATTGTCTCTACGTTGCTCCCCATTGCACATGCCTGAGTCCCCAGGCCATAACAAGCCAGAACAGTATTGACAATATTTTCAGCAGCAAGACATACTTTTAGTGGACTAACAGTTGTATGTCTCAATATCTTTGACTCAATATCTGGTTTTAATTGTTCACAGTGAAATGTTCTTGGTTCCTCCTCATTCTCTTCCTGGCCCACAAATGGCATACTTTCTTTCAATACCACATTATCAGGTTCACTGTTTTTCTTGAACAATTTTTGTAAGACACTCCCTTCTGGAAGAGAACTCTTTTGTTGCATGGGATCTTGTTCAAAATAGTTAAAATCGCATCTTCTTGAAGGTTTATTTTGCCCTTCTCTTCTACTCGAACTTGGTCCTGGTTCCGATTCAGGTGTGCCCACTGTGCTTGAAGTTCTAGAAGTGTCTCCTGCAGAGTATCTGGCATATGAGGTAAGATTAGATGAATTCCTATTACATTTTCCTAGTTCTTCCTCTGAAAAAATCACCATACCAGGCACTTGAAAAGGTGGAAGGCTTTCCCGAATAGTGACTTCTTTTAACTTGCTATTGGACATTTTCATGCTAGCTGCCACTTCAACTCGGTGAACAGTATAAGTATTTTCAGCTCCTCTAACTGGGCTTTCCTTAGGTATATTTTCAAGCACAGAATCACTGAAATGAACACACTGATCTATTAAGTTACTAATGATTTCACTTGCTATCATGTTTTCTTCTAAGATGTTAATTGGATATTGGTCCACTTGGTTGATTTCTTTGTCTAGCTTGCACTTAATTATACTTAGCATGTCATTAACAGTTTTAATTGCATAAGCACGCAGTTGTGAATGGAACGAATGAACCTGGAAAAGTGTTTTCTGTATGTTTTCCTTTGTGATAACACTACTTAACTTTGATTCATCAGGAATGTCATTCAATGGTTGTAATTTTGGCAATATTCTCCTATTAAGTGGTCTCTGTTGGGCAGGATAAAAATTTTCAATAGGTATTTTCATAATTTCAGAAAATTCATATTTAGAGATATGTTTAAATTGCGAATCTACAAATGCTTCCAAGGTATGTAACACATTCTCAACAATCTCTCTAGCAATTCTGCTATTAGAACTCAGAGAGATCTGATCCTTCAGTTTTGCACTGTAGAAAGGTACATTGCTTAAGAGCTGTCCAGTTGGGGAAAAATATTTAGTCCTAGAATTAATCTGCTCTTTTTTTCTTGCTAGAATTTCCTTGTTATCAGGAATGGGCATCTCAGTCAAAAAACATAACTGTAATTTTTCAAATAGAATTTCAACAATTTCTCTGCCAAACAAATTAATTTGTGTATTGGCATCATCAACGCTAGCAGGTGTTCTTTTAAAATTATTACAGAAAATGCTTTCACAAGCCTCAATAGGGGGCATCTTTAGGAGGGAAACAGAACATTCTAACTCTTTCACTTTTATTAAGATTTCACTCAACACATTTTCGGCAACCATTAGTAGCTTATATTTTCCATTTTCCGTGTCATTTGAATATGTTTGCCATTTATCAAACATTTTCTTAAAAATACCTTCTTTAGGAAAAATTTGTTCTAGCTGTGAAGAAACATTCTCTAAGAAAAAACAGGCTTGAGGTTTGGAAAAAGACTTTGTACCTATCTTCCTTTCTGGAAATTTGACATCTTCCAAGTGTGCAGGTTTAATCTGATAAGTGAAGTTATTTGAATCAGAGGAATACAATCCTTGCAAAACTGTATTAACCAGTTCACTTGCTGCTGTGATTTGGTCAGAATTTGGTGAACTTCCTATGTTGATCATCATTTTACTGCATTTCACCTGTTGGAATTCATTTACAATGGTTCCTAGGATGTTACTCACTATATCTTTAGCATAGTTTTTTAGCTCACATATAGGCAACTTTGCTTGCATGGGGGAGGTTTTGGCATCTCCTGTCGATAAGACATGTGAAAGGCTAAGGAAAGACTTAGAACGACTTCCTCTCAATGCCATTTTTTCTTCTATGGGTATTCTGGCCTTCCCTTTTCCCTTAGAATTGCCAGATATTGCCTGGGATTTTGCCTTACATTTATGCACTGAGCTGAGTTTCAAGCTTGTTTTTAAACTGCTCCTAAGACCTGTCTTGGGGCTGGCTTTAGCCACATGTTGCCGGGAAGATGGGACATCAGAGGGAGAGTACTCCTCTAGGTTCAAGGAAGCAAAAGATATGATCTTATTAAGAACCATTTGCACCAGATCTTTGCCCACTCTCAATGGAGAGCAGTGCAATAAAGTGTCTTCCAACAACATATTTTTAATACTTGACTGACGATAAGTTTGAGGCATTAAGGCCTGAGAAGGTTCACTCCTTTTTTCTGACAGTTTAGACACACTGAAACATGGTGTTTTTGCCACCAATATATTTTTACTGCCAGTTGCAGCCACTTCTCTCTCTGTTTCACCATTCTTATATATGGATGTGGCAATAATAGAGTACATTTTGCCAAATACACTATCAACTATGTCATTTGCAACAATACTAATATTGGACTGAAAAGATTTTTTGGGAGCCCCATTTGGTGTCTTCATTTTTGATTCAGATGTAAGGTGAGAGAGTTCATTAAAAGGAGGTAAATGGCTAATGGTTTCTGTTATTCGTTGATTCACCTTATTTAAAACATCTTCAACCATGCTGAATATTGGGGCAGTTTCTTCCTGTCTGGACTCACCATTCCTCATAAATATTTCTTCCAAAATTGTTCTCTGACTTTCATTTTCAGAACTCAGTGAGCTTTGTCTCAGTGGATGTTTTGAAAGAAGAGATATTTCAGTGCTTTTATCCTGTCTTTCTTCCAATAGCATTTCATTTTGCATAGCTACTTGTAACTTTGAGAAAGACGACCCTTCTTTTGAAGATCTTTTATCACCAAACATCTTTAATAGGTTGTTTACAATTTCACTCACTGTGATATTTTCTCGAAATAAAGCATTATTTGAATAAGAATACATCTTTTGCATCTCTATATCTAAATCATGTTTTACAATTTTTAATACAGTACTAGCAATTACATCAGCATACTCCCTAAGATTGGTTTGTGACAGGTGACTTGTAGATACAGTATTTTCTTTGTAACTATCTAATGAAGTATCTCTGATATTCTGGCCAAGAAAAGCTTTGGTTGTAGGTAACTTCAAGGTCTTCATATTTGACTGGACTTGGCCTGGTGCAAGAAAGTGACCTTCATCCTGTAGATGACTAGAAAGTTCAGTGACAACAAAGGATTTTTCTTTAGTCTGTGAATCATTGCTGATTAAGGAATCTACTCGTTCTGTGGCAAAAGATTCTAATCTATTCAGAATGTTTTTAGTAATATAGTCACATGGATCAAAAAGAGATTCACTGGCATCGTCTACCTTTGCCACTGGCATTTGGTCATCATCATCATGAGGAGATTTCACCCTTACAGCCTTGGTCTTCTTCTTTCCTACATCAGAAAGACCACTTCCTATTTTTTCTTCTCTTATATCCCTAAGAGTGGGAGGCTCACCTTCTGTTTTTGGAATTGCATCACGAAGGGACTTCAGTGGTAAATGTGCCGAAATGGGCTCCTTTATATTTCTGCCAACTATAACAGCAGAACTGAGGTTCTGAAGTACTATGTTCACCATACCATTAGCAATCATGATAACATCTGATTTAGGAATTGAAAATTTGGGGCTACTGTCATTTGTATATTCAATTGCCACTTCAGGGCTTGCTGCTAGATGTTTAGCATCCACATTATCCTGATGAAGAGTGATTGGGGAAAGTGGGACATGATTCAGATCCAATTTTCTTTTGCAAATGTCACTTAAAATATTTTCAACAATACCTTGTATTTGAAATTGAAGTTCTTTTCGATATTCTGTTTTAGTAAATAGTTTTTCTACAATGCCTTCTTGAAGATCTGAACTATTGTCTTTCTCCAGTTTGTCTTTATCAGATTTGCCTTTGGTAGATACAATATCTAAAACAGTATTAACAACCTGACTTGCAATATTTTCAGACATGACAATGTTATGAGTTACCATGTGACTTTCTGATCCTTTGTCTAGCTCTTGTTTGATTCCTTGCAATATTTTCCTGGCCACTTCTGTTGCATACATATTTAGTTTAGAAACAGACAGTTGACATGCTGTGGTCATATTTTCTGGTCTGCTAAGATCCACTGAAGGATAAGAAATTTCCTCAGTGGGAGAATGAACTTCTTTTGTAAGTAATAACTCTTTGCTTAATGAAGTAGGTTGTTGAGGTGTAGGTAAAGCCCTTGAGGTGGTAAGGCTAACTGGAGGATAAAAGAGGGATTTGACTTTAGAAGTAGCAAAAGATTCCAAATTGCTTATGACTGTTTGTACAATATCTTCAACTACTTTGACCTTGGTCAATCTCTCAACATTGGAGGAGGAATGTAGCTGATGTGATTCTCTATTCAGTGCTGTTGGATACACAGATGTCTTTCTTTGATTACTTTGTTCATGAAGAGGAGCATTGGCTGAAAATGTGGTGGTTTTATACCTACTTTTGTTTGCATTTCTTTCTGCCCTGGCGGCAAAATAAAGCTTCTGAAATACAGTCTTAACAATGTCATCTGTGACAATAGTTACATCTGCTTCAGACACCAAAGTGCCCATAGTTTTATCCATGAATTGAATGAATGTTTTAGTGACAGGTTTCTCTGCAGAGTGAGAAATACCACACAAAGGGGAATGGGAGAGAGGCAGTACATTGAGTTGATTAACTAAAGCATTCTGGAAAATTTCATTTAAAACATTTCGTATGATTGGCATTACGGGTGACTTGTGTGGTTCTTTCAGTTCCACCTCAATGTTTTTAAAGGTTTGTTCTAAAATGTGTTGTTTAACAGTATCCTTCTTATCTTCATCACCTGATGGCTCTCCCTGTTCCTCTGCTTGTTCAGAGTCTTCCAAAAATGCATCTGATTTAGCACCTCCAGGAAGAAAATTGCCATAGACTGGCTTATATCGGTAATATTCTATATCTCTCTCTTCAGACTCAGGTTGTTGAAATATTCCTGGAGACACAGCATCTAAAATTAAATTGACCAGATTTTTGATCACCACTTTTTCTTGAGTTGGATTGCTTACTTTTGTCTCAGAATCCAATGGGTTTCGATTTAATTCTACCTGAATAGCCTTCAAAATGGCACTTGATACCTTTTTGGCATTTATCTGTAGAGTGGATTGCAGATGATCATCATGAGTTTCCATTTTGGTTGATGTACTGGCTTGTGGTGACATCTCACCATGGTTAGCACTACTTATAGTACCTCTAGAACACAAATTTAAATTGGCAAAGCCCTCTAATTTATTGAAAACAGTTTTAAGAATGTCTGAAGCCACCATTTTTAGATTAGTTCTATGGAATCCTGGAATACTCGCTCTCTGAGAAGGATCAGCATCTTTCATTTTATGGCTAGACTCCTCATTACTGTCTTCCTGGATCCTATCAGGTACCATATAAGACATTACATCTGTGCACTTCGCCACTTCCTCCACCACTACAGTAGGATATAGGCTGTCATCTAGATCATCTGAGATTTTCCTACTTTCAGAATTGGGGGGTTTGTGATCCATCTCAGAACATAATATTTCAAGGATGTCTTCAAGAATGACATTAGAAACTACTTGAATATTAGAATGCAATGCTGTAGTTGCTCTCAAACTCTCATCAGCACATTCTTCATGAACAGATAAATGACTCAAACTAGAGAGCAGAGGTTCTCCCATCATTTTGTTCAACATTTCAAATAACGTATTACCAATTCCTTCTAACACTTGAGATCTGGCTGCCTCATTGACATTCTTCCCACTAAATACACTATGTAGAACACAAGGGATAATTGGACATTTCTGAGATTGAAAAGGAACCTTCACTTGAACATTAGAGGATTGATAGGAAATTGGCTTTTTACATTGCCCACTTGTTGATCTTCTTTGTACATCAATATAATCAGTTTCAACAAAACTACCAGGCATTGACATGTGTGATGGGAAGAAAGGATCTTTTTTATCAGTACTTCTACCAGATAACATCTCACAAATGCATGTTACCAATGAACTTGCCATAACATCATCATTGAGATTTGATACAACAGATTCCAGTTCTTTATCAGAAAGAGGAAAATCATCTCCCTCTACAAAGGTTATTGGGGGCTTAGGCTCCCTGGCATTTTTTTTCTTCTTATAGACTTCCAATTGACTGCGAATAGCACCTAAAACAATATTCACAACTTTGGTTGTATAAGCACTAAGTTGTGATCGAAGTTTTGAGGGTGAAGACAGTTTTGAGCGTGAAGGGGCAGGTGTTTGGTCTTTGCTTGAAGGTCTCTGGAAAATTGAAGTTGTTTCATAGCGCTGTGACCTAAAGCACTTTTGCAATTTTGGAAAAACAAATAATTTCAGCTTTTTAAAGATTGTGCGGATGATCTCATCACTAACATTATCAGCTTCGGGTGCCTCTTCACTTGCTGGAGATTCAGGCCAGGGAGCTTGTGCTTGCTCTATATTGAACAGAGATTTCATCTTCTTTTCACTCTCAAACCATATTTTCAATGGCTCTTTGGGCACCAATGGGGCAAGCTGATGAATTTGATATATATCTTTGATCTCAGGGGGAGTATCTGGAGCATCGATGGAGGACTGATAAAGTGAGGTAGTACTGGAATCTTTTTTAGCATCTGAAATTTGACATGATGAAGCTGTATGAAGAATTTTTAACACTGCATCTGTCATGTCATTAGCCACTACATTGATTTCTGATGTTGAGAACATCTCATTCCTAACTTGATCCATCCATTTTTCAGGGGACAATCCATGAGGCATTTCAGAGTCAAAAGATGAAGTTTCATTAACATCTGTAAAGCTCATCTGACTAGGGGTCATGGTTATCATTTCTCTGAGCATGTCAGTTAAAATGTCTGTAACAATATTCTCTGATGCTTTCTTTATTTGATATTTTTCATCCTGGCTAAAACCTAACATTTGTTTTTTTGGCTTTACTTCTTCTGAAAGCTTGTCTTCACTTGAAGAAGTTTGTAATTCAGATGGCACTCCCCACTCATGAAATGCTCCTCTGCTATGGGAAGCAGGCTTTGTTGGTGATTTGACTTTTCTCTTGCGTCTAAGACCAGTCACTTCCCTCTTAAACTGTTCTTTCATAGCCTGTTCTCGCAATAGTGCTTTCTGATCTTTGAAAGATGATGAAAGGACACTTTCCACCATTTTGTCTATTTCTTCATTATCATCTTCTGAATAAAAGACCATGCCAGGAACATTAACAGGTGGAAGTGGTTTTCCAAACCTAGGACGAACCTTTGTTGTGCCTGTGAGCCTGTATTCTTCCTTAAGAAGAGTAGGGCTTTTCAGTCTGGGACATTTACTTTGACAAATATCTACTTTCACTTCTTTTTTTACTTCTTCTTCTTCCTCCTCCTCATTCAGTTCAGTGAAGATATCATCAAGTAGCTGCAAGACTATTACAGTTTCCTCAGATGCAATTAGTCTTTCATTGTCAAGTTCAGTTTGTATATAACCCAGTATGGTGCCGATTGCTTCTTCAACATAACCAACCACAGAAGACTGTGAAAAAATGTTTGACACTAGGTTATGGATTTCTTCTTTTACAATTACGCTAGCAACATCAGATTCAGTACTATGAACAGGCACAGGCATAGGCCTAGGCATAGGCACGGGCATAGGCATGGGCTTGGGCATAGGTATAGGCATAGGTGTAGGCATAGGCATAGGTGTTGGCGTAGGCATAGACATGGGCATGGGCATGGGCATAGGAAAGGGCATAGGCATGGTCACTGTGCTAGTACTGACTTGGGTAGATGCTTCATTATAGTTTTTGGGTGATTTTTCAACACGTTGTTTCTCAACAGTAACTTCTGTTGCTTTTGTTTCTATTTTCTGAGACAAATCACTTTTCTTGGAAGCTGCAAATGTCATCAACTTTTCTAAAATAACATGCACCATGTCCTCTGCAATGTCACACATTGGTTCCAGAGAACCAGAGACTGTTGCTTGATCTGCTTTGCTAACAAAATGTTCCTTACTGGGAGATAAACCTGGCTTGAAGGTGACTGACAGGTCTTCTTGTGAAAAGATTTCAATGCATTTTTTTTCAACTGCAGACTGCAGCTTATCAAGCATATTTTCAACTATATCTGCCGCTGCTGAGCCGACATCCACGCTGGATAGCACACTCTCTTTGCCAGTTTCAAGATGGTCAACAAAAACTTCAGCAGTAACAGCGGAGAGAGAGGGAATGGCTTGAGCTAAATCAGATAGTATTTCTTGAAAAATGTTTTCCAAAATCAGTTCCGTTTCTTCTTTTAGGTGACATTTAAAATTAACAAAAACATTTTTTAACTCCTTCATCAAAGGCATAGGTTTTTCTTTTTCTTCTGGGGAATCAGCAGGTAATTTTTCTGTTTCTGTAGTAGCATCCTTCTTCTCACTTGCTTCAACTAGAGATAAAAGTTGACTGTCAGACTTACAGATCCTTGTCTTGGGGACATCATAGCTCATTCCCATCTGGTTATACTTAAATTGAGTTACAGTTTGTGCCTTACTGTTATATGCTCCTTTCAAGATGGTGGTTTCAATTTGGGTAGGTCTTGATATTTTTGTTACCACAGGCTGCCCTTCTGGCACGGTAGGCAATTTTACTGTCTTTGAGGTGACATCTGTATAACTCATCTTTTTAGCTGCGGCTGCCGAATAAGCTCTATATGCAAATTCGTCACTGCAAGTACTACAGAAACTTGAGCTACCCGAAGAGAGAACCGAATCATCAGATAACGGGTATATATTTGTGTGCAACCTTTCTTCATACATTGTGATGGCTGGATACAAAATACTGGTCACTGTAGCTACAACCCAGGTCATTACATTTTGAAGTATGGTATTTAATTCTTCAGCAGATATCTGCAAAGAAAGCAGATAGGGATGGACAGAGAATTCAAACATTCATGGGCTTCATGTGTACAAAGTGACTTACCTTGCACACTCCTGATCACACAAGGTACACTAGAGGAAGCTAGAATAAATTCACAGTTTAGAAAAGGATTCAGTCTGAAGAGAATCATGGGAGAGGAACTCTGGAGCCTGGATTTAAGTTAGCTCCACTTCCATTTTCTAAATGATATAGACTTCACAGGGTGTTTTTTAAAGACCAAATGAGCTAATGGATGGAAGCATCATGTAAATCTTACATTGGCACATAGCAGTTATTATTAGTGGCCTACAATAGGGTCATGTGATTTAGCTCTGAACCAAAAGCTCCCAGGATATTTTATCATCTGCTGTGCTGCTGGATGTTATTGTGTATGGAAGAACTGTGTGGGCCAATATACTTGTCTTCTATGACTATACTCTAAAAGGAACACTCCTAGAGGTAAATCTGCAAAGTGCATGGAGAAAGCCAGATGGTTATAGGAATCTCCCCTTACCAGACCTGGGGAATTAAAGATAATCTTGTTTTCTAAATTCCAGAGGGAACTGAGGGCAGACCTACACTGAGGTTTTCAGACTGGCTATACAGAAAGCAATATGAAACAGACATATTCCTAAAAAGTTGTGGGTGAAGTGAAATTTGAAAAATAAGAATTCTCTTTACCCACTGACTACCATTATGAAATATGATGGCTTTGTATTTCCATAAAGATAAAAACTAAGCTTTTGGCACCAGCATCTGTCATTGTGTAAGGATGTCTTGTGTGTTTATATCAGTTATGTGTGGAGGGAGATGGGTATGGATAAAGATGTCACAGTGGATGCTGCTCCCTTGTCTCTCTTTCTCTTTCCTGACTCAGGATTTGGGTTCATAACATGAGACCACCTGGCATTTCCTGATCCCAGTTCCAACTTCAGGCAACAATAGTTTACATTTATAGAGTATTAAAGTTTACAAAATTATTTTCTCTCAACATTGTTGGGTGATGGGTAATATAATTATCATTATTCTCAGATTTCAGATGAGGCTTCAAGAGTCTAGGTTAGGTTAACAGCCTACCTAGTTACATGACACAGGCATGGTAGAGATGGGCCTGGAACCCAGGTCTTGTGGCTCCAAATCTGACATTATCTTTCCACTATTACATGTTGCCTTTTCTGGACAATCTTGCCCATATCCCTCTGAAACTTGAGATCAGAGTAGACCCAGGCATTGTGGCCTATTTATCAAGGAATTCTCCAGGATAGGCTGAGCATTGGATACCAAGGAGCTGTTACAGTCTGCAAAGATATTGTTAGCTTCCTGGCATGAGGTCAGGGTGGGCTTTGGACATCTGGTGGCTGTCAGGTCCCTTAAACCTTCCTAGAGTCCCCATGGCTTCTCTTAAGAAGTGGCATATCTCTTTCCCAACATGATATTGGTCCTCTGCAAACAAATTTCATCTCTTTCCAGCAGCAACAGTTGCTCTGAACAGAGGGAGAGAAACTCGAGTAACATCTGGATAGAGGGGAGACTAAATGACTGTCATGAATGAGGTGATCTGCTGCTTCACTTTTTACAGTATAACCCAACAGAAAATCAAATTGCCACCTTGTTTTCTCCAAACATTTTTTCATACATACCTTTTCTTGTAGCCTGTTTTGCAGGAGCTGACGTTGCCTGAAAAGCAAAGGATCATTGTTGAGTTTTTTGCTTCAGTGACCAAAAAGCTAGACATCTTCCTTCCAAAGTCCTCATTACTGAATCTAAGGCTTGTCTTTATATTTGGGAGAGTGTTAGATGTTCACAAAGAAGAGAAAAACCTTCTTTCTCAAGGTCCCTCTTGCTCTGTCAAGTAGATTTGGGTCTCTGTGGTAGACAATTGCTGTTCAGGCCACTGTGTAGGCAATATGGGGAATCCAGCCACCCTGCCACTGCCATACCCTGAACCCTGCCCCACCCCCAACTAGGTGTGGCTCCTCCTAACTAAGAACACAGAGAAATGGTTTGCCATAGGAATGAGATATTCCCTTAAATTCCATGGGGCTCTGATGGGGTGCTTGGTTGCAGGTACTTGGGCCCCAATTCTAAAATCACATTTCTCCCTAGCCTCAAAATACTATCTCAGGCAGTTTCTCCCCAGCCCAAGGACACAGGCTGCCTTAGCAACTTCTCCCTTCCTGCTGTAGTAGCCAGATGCACCTATAGAAGTCATTAGTTTGAACCAGTTGTGTACTGGCTTAACAGGCTGTGCACTAGGTCATAACACAGGACATTTCCTACTCACTGACCAATCATGTGTCCTAGACTTAGACATACCTATACTCCCTTACATTTATCTTGTCTAACAAGACATTGATGAGAACAACCTGGTTTTTCTGAGCCAGCCCTGACCGCTGGTTGACTTAAAGACATTTCAGACCTAAAACCACACCTCCCTTGGGCTATTTCCCGATGAATTCTGGGTAAAATATCTGTGCAGTAGATACCAAAAGTGCATGTTCCTTTAAGATTTGACCACTCCTTAACTACTCCCTAATCCCACCCCAAAACATCCAGGTAGCATATTTGGCACAAGTGATACTATAGAATATCCTATATAAACTTCCTGTACCCTTTAAGGTTGCAGGTTCCCTAAGAACTCTTGGCCACTGAAAAGTGTAATAAATCTTTACCTTGACTTCAACAGTGCTTGAGTCCATGAATTCTTCTGCAGATGAACTGCCCCTGGTACCCTGGTCTTTGTGGGGGTTTTACACCACCCCCCCCCTTCCAGCCCTCATCAGTTCCACCATAGCATTTGATGAATGCAACAACTTTTACCTTGTATTTGAGTGATATCCTGTTTCACATCTGGAAAAGTATACCCGCTTGCCCAACTCTTGAAATTCATTCATCCCACTTCCAACTCAAAAAGCTTCTAATCTTTCCTCCAATTAGAAATCCCATTTCTTATATCCTGTTAATTGTTTTCTTTTAATGCCTAAAAATATGTCTTTCCCTGTATTCAGGGTCCCAGTTTGTTATGTCATTGGCATGCTTTGTTTTAATAAACTGATATGCTCTGAAGCTCAAACTTCTGTTTCCTCATTTATTTCAGATTTCTCCATGGCAGTTTTTGGTGAAGCCAGCCAAACTGAGAAAGAACTCCAGCCCCCAGGACTGCATATTCATTTTTATGGAAGACTGCCCTGAAGGTAGGACTCCCCTCTCGATTTCAATTCTTTCGAGCCAAGGTAAGGTTTACCCCCACACTGCTGGGGAAGACATATTCTGTTTAAGGGCACAATGAGTTTTGGTAATAGTAAAATACCAAAGGATTCCTCCTTGGAGAAATTTCTTTTGGCATGAAACCAGGGGACAAGCTCATTGTTAAATTGACACCCCCACCTTACAGAAATTCTTATTGACCTCGAAACAAGTATAGATTCCCATACTAGAGTGAAAGAAGCAACTAAAACATAGAGCTCTCATATTATGCTAAAATATATAAAATCCAAATGGGTCCCAAAATTTACCCGACAGGATCTTTAATCACTACAAATTTTGGAAAATTGTGCACACTGTTTTCTGTCTTATCATTGTGTCTGTTTTTATGTCTTTGTAAAATGCTCAGAAAATAATTTTTGTTGTGTGTCATGTTTGGTGTTTGTAGATTCTGCTACCTTGAAAACATTTCTTAGGGGAAAATGCAGCCAGCCAGGAAAACTGCTGAAAAGCTGCAGCCGAAGAGTTTAGCATACTGGGAAAGATGAATAAAGTTTCATTCATTCATTCGGCAGTTTCCCCAAACTTCTGTAATCTGATGCTAACCTCTGTCCCAGTAATCAGGACTAACTCCTACTTTAGGTTTTCAACAAAAGATTAGGTTACAAAGGAAAAAAGACCTTCAATATACTTTCTCTGTTATTTCAGCCCTGGTTACCATGGAGTTACAGAGATAAAATCAAAGAAAAGATAACTTTTTCCTAGTTTGTAGGAATTTGTGCAAATTATAGTAACTGCTAAAAATATCTTAGCAGATGTTGGAGGTTTGGAGATTAAGGAGATTGGAGATTAATCATTAAGGAATTTAGAGATTAATCATTTTAAGATTTCAGGGGAGAACTACTGGGATTTAGGGTAATTCCAAGAACTCATTCGTTTCTCTTTATCCAATCGGATAAGTCACTTAGCAGAAGCCAAACACATCTTAGTGAGTTTTGGGGTATCACTCTGTAGAATTTGTTTTAAGGACAAATAAGAATTATGTGAAAGTTTTAGGAGTAAACAGCACTTAGATTCCTTTTTCTCTGACGATGATAAATGAAGGAAGGCAGCTAGCTAGTTTGAAAGTAATCCCAGAGGGAAGAAAATAATTAGGTATGAAGTTCACATTTTAAATTTATCTACAACTTAATAGGCATGTCTTATGAACCTTTTCTTGACCATGTTTAAATTAGGGAGCAACTTAAAAATGAGAAAAATTTAATTAAGAAATGGAAAGGGTGATTTAAACTGAAGAGGGATCTGTGTGAAGCAACCACTCACTCCTCTTCCACCATTGCCTGGACCTAGACCTTGGATTCACGGTGATGGGAAATAGGGAAAGCGACCATGAATTGGAAATATCTTTCGGTAACACTGAAGTAGAACTTTCGAAGCTTTATACAACAGAACTGTTTAGGTAAACTAGAAGCAAAATCACCAAAGAAAATTAGAAAGAAACCATTAGGTTTCTCTCAGGAACCTAAAAGGGTAACACTACTGCAATTAATTAGGATTGTGCAAAATTTTGTGCTGAATTGCACAATAAAATAAAGATTAGTTATTTAAATAATTTGGGATATGGTTAGGAAATATAGCACTCTGCTCCTCAAAGATTATTCTGGGGGTATATTCACCAGTCTTTGGAATCTCATGAGCTCCAAAGCAAGGGGATGGGAATACAAGGCTGCCACTTGGAATAGTTTAGGATCAAAACTGAAAAGCCTCAGGGAGAGGGAGGATGAGACCAGGTTATGAACATGAAAGGAACTGATTTGGCTCTTTGGGTGATTTTTGAAAGAAAATAAATTAAAAGTTTAAGGAAAGATCAGAGTGCTACCATGAACCTTTGTAAATGAGCTGTTAACTCTGAGCTCTAAATTTGAAAGCACAAGTGACTAACAGCCCTGGGAAATTGAGATTTTGATATTGTGGTTGTAAATCCAGATTTCATTTGATTGAAATTAATCCTGCAACTAAATTATGGTGTGGTGAAATGTGAGCTCATATTAATTGTGGCATCAAATGCAAAAAAAAATGCTGAAAAAATGCAAGGAAGCCTGAGTTACATTCCTGTCTCAGAAATTTATTAGCTGTGTGATCTTAAGAAAGTTATTTTATCTCTATTTATCTCAGTTTGCTGATCCATGAAGAGGAGCATAATGGAACCCAGCTCCCACCATTGTTATAAGGATCAAATGATATGATTGTGAAATACTCAATTTGGTGCCTGGCTTATGGTAAGTACTATATAAAGTTGACTATTTCATTGGATGTAATTGTTCCATACTTGATAACTTTATACCAGGTTTTTGATGCGATTAATACAAATTGCCAAAGGTAATAAGGTTAATGATTTTCTGAGCAAGATATTTTAGGAAATACATTTGGTTGAATCGATGCCTTCTGACTGGTAAAAATTTTTGTTTCATGTTTTAAATACATGATATTATGTCAGAAATGCTGCTAGACAAATACCTCCTCTTTTAATCTGGATGCCCTTAAATTACAAACTGAGCTATTAATATAATGTGATAAAAATAGATATATGAGAACTGTTACATGTTTAGTGGGGCACATTTTGTTTTTAAAACAGAGAATCATAATTGCCTGTTTGGGAAAAAGTTGCACAGACTCTTTAAGATATTCTTATCTGTGAGGTCCCTTGAGACTTTGTATTCAGGAAAGAGTCATAAGATCTTATCAGCCCTACTGACTGAATGTTGCAAAATCTAAATTACTAAAGTCTGAGAACCTAGAACTGAGAAAATAAGATCCCCTCTCCCACTCAAAGTGGAGAATTCACAAGTTTACTATATGATAAAATGAGTTTTCATTGTTAGCTATCACTTATAAAAATTATGAAATGTACAGTGCGGTTTAAAGCTGTGACTTCAATACATTATGTCAACTATCATGTATTTGCTGTATATCTGAAACTCCAGAATGTGGTTAGTTTTAATTTATCAGTAACGGATAATTTAAAAGTAATGACATGTAACTGTTAGTGAAACATGAGAAAACTAATAATATTCAAGCCTGTTAGAAGTGAGCCCATCTAACAAGCCCCAGCAGTGACAAACATGCTCACCTTAAACAAAGAGCAATCCCTGTTGTGAAATCAGGAAAGCTTTTATTCATTTTTACGTCCATTCCCCCTGAATGGATGGGTAGCCTCCCCAAGAAGGTTACAGGATGACTACAACACATTCAGAAAAAGGGGGCTTCTTATACTATTTTTTGAACTTTGGCTCTCCCTCGATACCGTCCCCTGGCCATGTGACTTTATGTTCTCCTCTCTAATAGGCCCTTCATCAGTTTCTGACCTCCAACCTGTCCATGCTAGGTCCCAACCCTTCTCACCTAGGAATGTGGCCAACAGAACTTTCTTGTTTACCACAAAGCCTAAACTCTGATTAGTATAATTTTGTAATTTGAGGTAAAAACTCTTGGGGATATAATTTGATTACAGGGATGGCTGAAGTGCCCATTAAATCAACAGTTCAGCAGTAAAGGAGAAAATGGCATGTAGTGCAGTCCATTGCAGGTAGATGTCTGTCCCTGGGAAAAGCTGAGGGGGGTGACCTTGGTATGGTTTAGGGTAATATCCTCCTGACTCCGTTTCTCCATTGTGCTATTTCTTTTCTGAACAGAAAATTTTACTACCTGGCTAATTCTGGATGTATGGTACCCTGTGAAAAATATGGAAATATGGATTGCCTGTTAGATATGACTTGTGCCTAGAATCAAACAAAACGAAGGGAGTTTTTCCTCTGTTGTGGTATACGTCAAATCATTCTGTGCCCTTGAAAGGATGAGGCTTGACATTATTGCAAAAATTTGGGAGTCTCCTTTTCCTTTCATAGCAAATTTCCAAAAATCAGGTCAGGTGAGCAATGGAGATTTTGTAAGTACAATACTAAATCTATTAATTAATAGATTAATACTGGAATATTTTTGAGCTACTACAATAAAATGCAGGTATGAAAAATCTTATAATTTTCATCTATATTTTTGGTCAAATTATAATATAGTGATGATATCCTCCCAAGACAAATTAGACAAAATAATAAAACAAGGATGTAGTAATATATAAGTTTTCTAATTAAATGGAATAGTAAAATTTGAGGAACAGGAATAGACTGTTTTCTTTAAGAACTATACACATATGCATATGATTGACTTCTAAATGTTTCTAATTGGAAATTCAGGCTTTATGTGTTAGTAGTAAGTTCTCAAAACTGGAATGAGGATTTAATATATAAAGTTGTATTGATACTCGTAAAGCGAAATAATTTTCCCATTTTAAAGTATGTCTAATAATTTTAAAAGACAGAAGGTTCTGACCTTCATGATTTTTTTTTTAGATTCTTATATCAAGGATGGGGTTGAGGTAAAGATAAAAACAGCAAGGGGTATATAGAGATTCTCTAAAGTCTCAGGTGAATTATGGGTTCTAACTTGATGTTCTTATAGCTCTGTTGTTAGTAGGATCAACTCTATAAGACTTGAACTGGTTTTCACCAAATGAACTAGTTATTGGAAAACAAAATTTAGTTGTTGTACTAAGTTTTATTAAGTCTTGTTATTGGCAGATTTTAGCAGAATTATTTAGGAATTTCTGTAAATTACTTGAAACCGAAGAAGCGTAGCCCCTTCAGAGCTGTCCTGAGACAGCTATTGGTCTATTCCCAAATGCCCAAGATATGTCCAGGGACTAGAGGACTACATGGGGCATCTAGGACTGAATACAACATGTGATGATTAAATGGACATTGGGAGTAGGTTACTAGGTTACAAGGAGACTTGATGCTATTTGAAACTGATGATCACCATTGCATTGCTTTGGCTTTTTTTTGTTTCGTTTTGTTTATGTTTGTTGAGTTTTCTTGGTTACCTTGGTGACATGTAAATCTCCCCTCTCAAAATTAGTCCATTTAGCTTACCTGTACAGGCTATTTAATAAGATTTGTATATCATCGTAATTGTTCTTAAATTCTATGTTAGCTGTTGTACTAAACTATGTAAGAAGACGCTTCCCAGTGTCTTTTCTTGGTATATAATGTTGATGGTAAGCATGAGCACATTAAAAATCTTATAAATTTGGCTTATAAATAAGTGATCTGTTGGGGGAGTGGACTAGCCTCCTCAGCAATGAATCAAAGAGGGAAATTAAAAGAATGATGGGACTTGTGTAAACCAAAGTGACTTCATCTTGTAAAACTGACTTCATTTTGAGACCTAAATTCCATTTTCCTGTAAATTCTACCTGCTTGCTAATCATGGGATTGAGTGACATTCTGTTTCACATCTGGAAAAATCTGCCTGCTTACTCTCCCCTGTCTCAACTCTTGAAACTCATTTATCCCCCTCTCAACTCAGAAAGCCCTTAATTTTTCCTCCACTTAGAAATCAAATTACTTAATCTTGTATCCTGATTTATATCTTGTTAATTGTTTTCTTTTAATGCATAAAAAATGTCTCCCCCTGCATTCAGGGTCCAGTGCTAGGCTGAAGAATCCTGGTCCTGATTTGTTACACAACTGGTATGCATTGCTTAATAAATCAATATGCTCAGAAGTTCAAACCTTTGTTTTCTCAGTTATTTCAGATTTTACCCATCACAAAGGTCACACTAATTTTGTTCTTTACTTACGTATTTGAGAGAACATGAGAAACGAAGGCTCTTTGGGATGGTTGCCCTAAAAAAAAGATTCATTATTTACTTGTAACATTCAGAGAGAGAAAAAGAGAGAGAGAGACAGAGAATAAATATTTCTTGGTCCCAGGCCATTTGAAAATATAAGAGCAACTCCAAAAGTGGGTATTTATACTTCTTCTGGGAAGTAATGTGAATGTGTTAATTATTAATTCATCTACTTGCTCAAAGTTTGGGTAGTTCTCCATGTGTTTCCTTTCTGTCTTCCCATTCAAATATTGTCTAGCTTAATTATAAGTTCCCAGAAGGTAGGAAATGGCTTCTGTCAATTTGCTTAGGATATTAGTTTGCAAAACTCTACAGGTAGACAGGGGCTGAATAAATAGTTTAGGATAATAGTGGTGATAATATAAGCCTCTACAAAGAATAGGTATGCAGCCATACAGTGATGATGGGTACAACATTCTGTCCATACTTATGATGTTCCTGCTGAAATACAATAAAAAAATAGAATTCTATTAGAAGGATCTATTTTAAGGGCTCTTATCCCTTTTTTGTTTCATGGATCCCTTGGGCAGACTGGTGAAGCCTGTGGACCCCTTCTCAGAGTGTTTAACATAAAATACATAGGAGTCCAAAGGAAACCAATTATATGAAAATACAATTATCAAAATATTTTTTAAAGCAAGCTCACAAATCCCTGGTTAAGAAACTCTAGTCGGCTTTAAATTAGCCCATGCTTAGAGAATTATTTCCCTTTGAACTTGGTATTTATAGAATCAGAGATTGAGGTCTAGGAGAAACATCAGAGGCCATTGAGTCTACTTCCACCTCCACTTTCCCCACAAGGAAATTGAGCCACAAAGAGTGACTTGCGTAAGGGCCCAAAATTAGTAATGTCTGAGGATGAATTTGAACCTAGGTCCTCAGGACTCCAAGTCCAGTGTCCCTCTGCTGCCCCCTTTCTGAGTTAATTCAAAGTGGATGGCACGTTCAGAGTAAAGGCTAACTGGTAACTCTTTTATTTCTCTCAGTACTTCAGGGAGCTATGATTTCCTTGGTGATTGTGCTCCCTGTTCTGACACAGATTGCCATTTGCTTCCAACCTAGGTAGACCATCTTTATGAATTGCTGTGGCCCAAAGAATTCATCATCTGATAGACAACCACCCTGCAATGAGCCTTGTCAAATTCAGTTCAGCTTGTCCCTGGATGCCAGACCAGGGGTCCATACTGGAAGTCTTTCCAGCTTGGGATGATTGGCCAGCTCAGCTTCCCTCCATTGTCTCAATCTTCCAGAATCCAGGGCTCAGCTTTCAATTCTCTGTGAGGTGTCTGAGGTATGATTTGAAGAAAGTTGGTTCTTTTTCAACCAAGATAAATGACTAACAAAAACTCACTGATACTAAGAGTCTGTGCAAAGAGACACTTTCTTCAATCCTTTGTGCTGCATTGGGATTTGCAGGCTTGTTGAGAATGCACTTATGCTCCATTTGGGAGGAAAGGGAAACTGGAAATGTGGAAATGTACAAGGGTACTGAAGAGTGAGCCTGATGGAATGGCTGTTTAAAAACCTGCTTCTTTAGGTCAGATGAAAATATGTTTGCACATAGGATTATCTGAACTCCATGACCAAAAAAGCCTCAAGGGCCTAGACATTACATTTCAAGAAGCCTTAAAAGGAAACTGTCCACATCTCTTAGAATCAGAGGGCAAAATGTAAATAGAAGGAATCTGCTTGTCGTATCCAGAAAGAAACCCCAAAATGAAAACTTCCAGAAACATTATGGTCAAAATTCAGAGCATTCAGTTCAAGGAAAAAACACTGTAAGCATCCAGAAAGAAAGAATTCATATACCAAGGAGTCATGGTCAGGATCACATAGGATTTAGAAGCCACCACTGTCAAGGAGTAGAGACTTTAAATATCACATCCCAGAAGGCAAAGGATATGGGCTTATAGCCAAGAATAACAAGCAACAAAATTGAGTGTAATGCTACAGGGGAAAATACGGACCTTTAATGAAATAGAGGACTTACAAACAGTCACGATGAACAGATCAGAGTTGTGGAGAAACTCTGAAATTCAAACACAGAAGTGAAGAGAAACATAAAAAGGTAAGCATCTTTTTCCACCTTGCAGCACTCCTCTGAATTTCCCCATCAAGCCCCAGTAGTGTCTGCGTCCCACAAGATCACATACCTCCTCAGTATCCTCTAATTAAAGGGCAGAGGGCTCCTCCTGGAACCTCCGTTCAAGGAGGGGGCCTCATGCTGTCCATCTCTTCATTTCCTAGGAGGCTACTCTTGGGGGTATGTGATACCCAAACACACTTGTTCCAGTCTAACTGTATTTGCTTCTTTGGATTTTATTGTTTTATTCTCTATCAGTCTCTTACCCAAGTTACAAACTTGAAGGGCTTTCTTTGCTTTGGCTAAATGGTACCTTGAAAGAATGTCACATGTGTTTCTTCTGGTGCCCCATCATCGTACCATATTGCTCTACTGGTCTCTGTAAGCATGTTGCCATGTGACTGCAGACCTTGAAGTTTTTAGACTCTACATAATTCCAAAAGCTGTACCCCTGATACTTGTAGCAGTCTGTCTCTTTTTCCCTGCTTCAGATGCCCGCTGGTGCTTTGGTTATACTTCTGACCCATATATCCCATGTGTTTTTTCTCCAGGAGACATGGTTCCTTTCCTGATAAAGTCCAGTTTTAGTCCTGGGATTCCACTGTGATATCACATTATATGCTTTGGGTATAGAAGTCTGGTGGCATCTGTAGCTGCTCCTGGTACTAGATAGGTCTTTCTCATAAGATTAATCCAGATAATCTATCTCTAGATATTCCCTGATGAACAGTCTTATCTTGGTGTAGAATCTTCTCTTCTTTGAGAGGTCACATAACAATTTCCTGGGGATTTATTTTTATAATTGAATTTTATTTTATTTTCAGTTCCAAATTCTCTCCCTCCTCCATCCATTGAAAAGACAAGAAAAACAAAAGAAAAAAGAAGAAGAAGAAAATATCTCCCTCTGTACTCTGAGTTCATCAGTTCTCTGACTGTAAATAGCATATTTCATCTTAAGTTGTTTGGAACTTGGTTTGGTCACTGTGCTGATCAGAGTTCCTAAGTCTTTCAAAGTTTACTATCATTACAATATTGCTATACTGTGTAGATTGTTCTCCTGGTTTTGCTTACTTCACTTTGCATCTGTTCATACAAGTCTTCACAGGGTCTTCTAAAACCATCCCCTTCATCATTTCTTGTCACACAGTAGTATTGTCACATTCACACACCACACCTCATCTGGCAATTCTCCAATTGATGGGCATTGCTTCAGTTTCCCATTTGCCACCACAGAAAAGAGCAGCTATAAATATTTTATGGGTAGCTACATGGCACAGTGAGTACAGTACTGGGTCTGTACTCAGGAAGGTTCAAGAAGACCTGAGTTCAAATCTGAACTCAGGTACTTACTAGCTGTATGAACTGAGGCAAGTCACTTAACCTCTGCCTGCCTCAGTTTCCACATCTGTAAAATGAGCCAGAAAAAGAAATGACAAACTCCTCCAGTATCTTTGTCAAGACAGCCTCAAATGGAGTCACAAATAGTCATACATAATTATAATGACATGACAAAAATAAACATTTTTCTTTCTTCTTTCTTTGATCTCTTTGGGGCTCAGTGGAATCACTGGGTCAAAGGATATACACAGCTGAATAGATTTTGGGTAATTTTAGAAAAATCTACATCCTCGGAGAATTTAGAAAAACCAGTGTAGCTTCTTCATATAAGTTAGTAGTTACTTTCAGTGTCCCCAAAGTTTCAACAGCATCTTGCAAAATGTTCTCTGTATCCCTGCCTCTATCTCTAGGTGTCCTCTGTATAGCTTTAGCTACACTGCTCCATGCCAGTCCTCTAGCAATGCAATATCCACATCATCCCTACCAGCTTCCATCTGAAAGCTTTCCATGGCCTTTACTTTTCAATGGCTTTGTCTTTTAGCCCCTGCGTATCTCTAGTGCTCTCTAACATTATAATCTCATTTTAAGCCTAGGACCAATATAATGGCCTTTAAGGTCCATGTGTTTCTCTTTTTGGTGACTTACGGACATTTACTGTAGACAAGAAGTAAGCAGTACAATTACAATTAGCCCTTCATTTAGGAAAATTCCTAATATTTTGGCTGATTTGGCTCTCTGCCTTAATTTACCTCTATCTCTAGTTAACATCTGGCCTCTATGTGGGTGGGGCAAAGTTCAGGTAAGCAGAAACATTTGGGTAAAGAACCAGCCTGTTCTATTGTGATTGTGTTTATAGACAGACAGGAACCATTAGGGGAAACTGAGGAAAGAAGCAGACCTTTGTCTTGAAACTTCCCTTAGCTTTGAGTACAGGGTACAACTTGCCTCTTGTGTTCTGTCATGCCTTTCTTGATATCTTCCTTCTTTGCTGCAACTCAGTCCTATCTCATCGTTCTTCATTTGCTACTTGCTCCAGCTCCTCCAGTTCTTTCTGGCTGAGCTCTGACTGACTCCACTCCTCAGAATTTCCATTTAGATCTGAGATATGGAGCCCCATTTTGAAAAAGAGCAAGGTCGGGGATAGCTTTGCTGTGCTGAGCTATCACTCTAAGCAGATCACAGTCAGAATGTTGTATTCAGTTCTGGATGCTACATTTAGGAAGCACATTACAGTACAGTCTGTCCATTACAATACAAACTTAATATTTTGACTTGAAGCCCCATCACTCAAGGCAACTAGATTCTGAACTTCGAGCCTTCTAGGATTTAGCCCTGACACTCTAAATGGAAGCCAATTCAGCTTCTGCAATGCCATAGGGCATTTGCTTTTTTTTGGAGAGGGTTGTCTATAATTCGGTAGACTCACCATTCTCTGAATGTGCCATCCACAACCCCTCCTCATCTTTGCTCACTCCGTTCCCATCACCTGCATTACCTTTAGTCATCTTCTCTGCTCCTTCTTTGAAGGTCTCATCGCATCTTCAAATCCCACCCTCCTCTGGGAAGCCCTCTCAGGAAAGGCTGGAACAATAACAGCTCACAGTGCTGGGGGCTTTATAGTTTAAAAAGTACTTTGCACATGATATTCCATCTGATCTACTTGTTTGTAGTTATTGATTATCATAATATGTCCAGTCTGCCTCCCCAACTCTAATATTAATGATAACAATAACTAGCTATGGTGCTTTACAAAGATTCTCTCATTTGATCTACTAGACTCTAACCTCTGGAGCAGTTTGCTTTGGCGGCCCTTGTTTCTGTGGTACCTGGCACACTAGGCACCCAGTGAGTGACAATAACAATTTACCTAAGTCAAAGGGACAGCCTGCTCTCCTGTTCATTGGTCTCTCATACAGGTTTGCGGGGAGCTCTCTCTGCTGTACCTAGCACATGCAAAAAAAAAAGAGAGAGAGAGAGAGAGAGAGAGAGAAAGGCTCTTAAAATGTGAACATCTTGCTTAAGCTTGGTTTGTTTTGTCATTTTACACAATGAAGAGAAACAGAAATTGAAAGGATTCAAGATCTTATTTTGAAAGTGAACAAAATTTCCCTTGTCATAAGAAATGTACAAGCAAAATTTATTAGAAGGAAACAAAAATTCGTCATAGAATTCATAGTGTCCCCAGTGTAACTAAGTGAAGTCAGCCCAGAGGAACAAAGTTTTCTCCATGCAGGCAAATTTGAGGAAGGATTTGAAGGGGCAAAGTAGATGCTCAGAGCCATATCTGGCTTTTTGGTCAATGTTCTTTGGGGTGTAAGCTCTGTTTAGAGAGTAGAGCTGTCTGGTTTACTGTTGTTGTTCATTCATTTCAGTTAAGTCTGATTCCGTGTGACCCCATCTGGGGTTTTCTTGGCAAAGATACTGGAGTGGTTTGCTATTGCCTTCTCCAGCTTATTTTACAGCTGAGGAAACTGAGGCAAGCTGGGGTAAGTGACTTGCCCAGGGTCACATAGCTAGTAAGAGTCTGAGGTTGGGTTTGTACTCAGGATGATGAGTCTCCTCACTGCAGTGTTACTGTATACAGACATTCCAATCCTGTAGGCCCCAAGGAAGTCCATGACTTCATTTTGGTCTCTAGGCTCAACGACTGACCACCACCACCACCATCATCATCATCGTCATCATCATTATCATCACTAGCATAAGGGTATACAGTGTTTTAAGGTTTGCAAAGAGCTTTACAAAGATTTTCTCACAAACCTGGGAGGGAGGGCTCTCTTCATTCCCACTTTACTAATGAGGAAACTGAGGCAAAAACAAGTAAAGTGTCTTTCCCAGAGTCACTCAGCAAATAAGGGTCTGAGGCTGGATTTGAACTCAGGTCTTCCTGACTTCAGGCCCTGCACTTTATCCACCATCTAGCTGCCTTCAGGAACAAATCTGGGGCCTATGGATTTTCCTTATTGGCTTTCTTATAGAATAGGAAAAAATAGGCAGAAGCTCTAGTGTGAGAGCCCTTTAATAAAAAGGGTTCTATGCTCTGCTCAGAGTAGTTACTTAGGCCACTTTTGTTCAATATAGAATGAAGTGAGTTAACAGGACACTTGGTTTTCTTTTTCCTTGGCCAAAGTGTATCTTCCAGCTTGTTCCCCATATTGTTCCTCAGGGAACTTGCCTTTTGCTTTCTCATGGGAGAAGTAGGTCATTGAGGACAGAGTGCTAGACTAGAGGGTCTGTATTCAGATCTTGCCTTTGAATCAGCTAGGTGGCACAAGGCAAGTCATTTCACTGTGTCCTCCATAAAATGAGAAGTTAAATAACTTGTCCAAGGTCATAAAGTGAGTTAGTGACTGATCTGGAACTAGGTATCACTTATTTCCATAGCAAGTGATAGGGCTAACAGTAATTTTTCCCCTTAATGGTATAGAATTTCTTTCAAATAATGTGGATCACATAGCTCAGAAGATTAGAGTTCATAGGGGGCCTAAGTTGTTTTTCAAAGGCTGTAAAGATCTGTAAATGCCATGTGAAGGAAAGGTCCTCTCTGGTCTCTTGGGAATTACTTGCCAATGGTCACAAGGGGATGAGGTGATACAGTACAGAGGGCCTGGCACAGTCATCTACCATTACAAAAAGAATCCAAAAGCAATTTCTCTGTTTGATAACTATTAAGTATCTCTCCTTGGTTTGAGTCAGGTAAGGTAAGGGAGGATATGGGCACCTGGAATTTTCAGTCTCTGACCTCATTTAATACTTCATTGCCTTGAATGGAGACTTTTCAAACCATATCTGTGATTTTGTTGGTGGGAGCATCCTCTCTACCAACACAGATTGTAGCCCTTATATACCCAAATAGATAGCTTTCATGAGTTGCTGTGGCTGAAAAAAAAATAATACTCCAGTGAACAAGCTTCAGAAAAGGAGCCTCTCTCCCTTAACTAAGCTGGTCTTTGGAGGACAGATATACCAATTTGTTGCTGGGCTCAACCTTGAAGCCTTTCTCACCTGTCATAGCTTGGATTCTCCTGAAACAGTCTTTGAGAACCCACCATCCCTCCTGTGCCACAATGGAAGCTTGGGAGAACTCCAGTGAACCATCGATAAGCTAAGGCTCATCTAATATATATTTTTTTAAAACTTGCACCATTTTTTGCAAGCCTGCAAACTTTCCATTGATCCCGTGTAACATACTCAACTTTGATGGCAATGAGCAATGACTTTCAGCATTAACACTCTGAGATGACTTATAAATTTCAAAGTATCTTCCTATGGCCTGACTGCACTTAGGGAATAGGTTGAGCTGTTTGGCTCAATAATGAATCAAGCAGAGGGAAGCCTATATTAATGCCATGTCATTTTTATACAAAAACCAATAACTTCTTACCTTGGGTGGTCTGTTGAGTTCTGGGGCAAAAGTAATATTATAATTACAAATGTCTTCTTTTGGAGGATCTGGTGCTACAGATGGTGAAGGTTTGATATTCTTAGTGGGTGAATTTTGACCTGGCAGAAATGAAAATTGTTGATTTAGCATTCTCAAGAGGGCAAATACCTCTAAATAGGAATGGTTTGTTAGAGTTGGAATGGATGCTTATTGCACAAGTGGGACCTTATGAGGAAGCAGCCACTGAAATCCTTTACAAATATCTGCCCAATGGCTATCACAGGGCCTGGTGTTCCAAGAATCCCCACTGAAAGTGGCAACTACTCACAGAGACAGGAAACATTAAGGTGTTATCAGTCATTCACAAGATGAGATAGCTAAAAAATCTTGAGAGGGATGAAAAGTATTTGGGTATACATTATTAATATCAATAACCTGGGAATATAATATATTAAAAGAATGTCCCTCTTGGGAAGGAATACCAAAAAAAAATCTTTTAAAGATGGGAAATAACAAAGAAAACACTGAAATCAGACACAAGCATTTCTATACCACTTTAAGATTTGCAAAATGCTTAACACATATCTCTTGTGGTCATGATGACCCTGGAGAGGGAGGGGCAGATGCTATTATTTCCATTTTCCTTTGAGGAAACGAGAGAGGAGAGAGATTAAGTGACTTGTCCATGCCTAAGGTCATACAGGTAGTTAAGTGTGTGAGGTAGCATTTGAATCCAGGTCTTCCTGACTCCTAAGTCCAAAACTCTGTCCACTGCATCACTTAGTAGCCCTGGGCAGAATGAATGTAGCAGAGGAAAAGACAAAAGATAATGCAGTCAAAGTAGAAGAAGGAACTCAGAAAACAACTGATGTGGAAAAATTGAATTTGGGTGTAATGCAAGAAAATGCTGGGATTTGAGGGCTGCTCTCCCTGAATCACAAAGCTGGAAGGGACGTGAGCAGCTTCTAGTCCAACAACCATCCCCAAGGAATGGCATAGCTCTAGAGGAGGAAGAGGACCATTGAAAATTTGAAGGTCCAAAAACAGCTGTGAGGTGCTTCCCAAAGAAGACCAAGGAACTGAATGCTCTGAGCACAAAGCAACTGCTTGTCCTCCAAGAAAGGAGCAAGTAAGGCACAGGGCCTGGCACAGGGAAGAAGCCCTCCCAGATGGAGGAGGTTGGGGACTGCCTGCACAACACTACTGACATGGGGCTTTTGGTACATGGTAACAGCAGAGAAGTCTGATGTTTTCTCATGTAAGGCATGACAGAGAACCTTCCAACATTGGTCCATAATGCATTGTTGGTTCCTAGGCTCCCAGACCTAGAGCAGAAAGGGACTTTGAAGGTTTTCTAACCAGTGGTGTCAAACTCAAATAGAAATGGATCCCTGTGGGTCGCATATTGACCTAGAAATTCTATCATAAATTAACATGATCTATGTTGTATTGGATTTTTATTTATTTTTTTTTATACATTTCCCAATTATATTTTAATCTGGTTTTGGCTGCACTTCGGAGCTTGGCTAGCCAGGAGTTTGACATCCCGGTTCTAGTTCAATGCTCTTATTTTACAGATGAGGAAACTGAGGCCCAGGGATGAGAGATGACTTGGTCAAGATCACATAGACTCCCTAATATCCATTTCTGGTGATTCTCATGGACACAAAAAAGACACTAAAAATTAGAAAGTCTTTGGCAATAAACTGAATACCTTTGGCAAAGAATTGGAAATTGCAGGGACTGAGGGGAACTGAGCCCCCATCAGCTGGGGAATGGCTAAACAAGTTGTGATGTATGATTATAATGGAATGCTACCATGCTGTAAGAAATGATGAGGCAGGTTGATTTTAGAAAAACATGGAAAGACTTTCACGAAATAATGCACAGTGAAACGAGCAGAACCAAGAGACTATTGTATGTAGTAACAGCAATATCGTTCAAAGAATAATTGTGAACTATAAATAACAACTAAATTATTCTGAATATTATAAATACTCAAATCAAGTATAAAGGATATATGAAGATGCTGTCCACCTCCAGATAAAGAACTGATAACAGACGCATTCATAGTATGGTTTTACATATATATGTATATATACGCAACATACGACGTATGTGTGTATAAATCTGTGATAAATGGTGGCCTTCCTCAGTGTAGTGTGAGGAGGGAAGGAAGGAGACAGCTTGGAACTTAAAAAATAACCAAAAATATTAAATTAAAAAGCTGAAAACCCTAGGGACTATAGGCATAGTGGTTCCAGAGTCAGGAGACTTGGATTTTAGTCTACATCTGCTCTGCATGACCTTGGGCAAGTCATTCACCAGCTCTTTTTGAGCCTCATCTTACCTGTTCATAAAACACAGGTACTAACCTAAATGGTCGCCAAGGCTCTTTCTGATCCTAAGATTTTACAGTTCCGCAGTGCTTAAGTACAGGGATATTATATTAAAGTGATTAATCCATTTGGGTTGCAGCAACTGTAGATTTATGCCTCCTGGTGAACTGGCTAGGAGCTTGCAGAGGCCCTGGATCTTAAGAGTGCATGCACATTCTCATGCACCATATTTCCAAAATTTGCATGGGAAATACTTGGCTTCTTTAAAGGTCTGGCCCAGGGGTGGGAAATCTGCAGCCTCGAGGCCACATGTGGCCCTCTAGATCCTTTGACTGAATCCAAACTTCACAGAATCAAATCCCCTTAATAAAAGGATTTGTTCTGTAAAACTTGGACCCACGCAAAAGGCTGCACCCAAGGACCTAGAAGGCCACATGTGACCTGGAGGCCAAAGGTTCCCCACCCCTGGCCTGGCCCTTTAGATCCAGGAGTGCAGGGATTAGGGCCAACTCTAGGAAATATCTGAAAGTTTGTCTTGAGTATTAGCAGCCTTCCGATTCTGTGGCTCTCCCATCCCTTCAAGTTCCTAATATCCTCAGAGCTCCTTCTCCCAATTTCCATTAAAACTTGCTGTCATGAAAAGTGTATGGTATTCATTTATATTTGCTTAGAAATGGCTGACAACAGCTCAGAATGTTGCCTCCCCCTATGCGTTTTAAATATGGATCAAAGCTAAAGATACTATGACAGTATTAGGCAAAAGGTACTGAAGTTTTGATTGGGGAAGGGGGCCTTCACAACCTGTTGGAACTCATGGTTTATTGAGATGCCTACTATGCCTGGGTATAATGTCAATCCTGCTTTATACTTTGTAAATTCCATAAGAGTATGAGCTTACAGCTGAGAAATTTTATATACACACACACATACACACACACACACATATATGTAACATATATATTACATATGAAAATAATATATTATACACATATGTATAATAACAATAGCTCTGGAGAGTGCAAAGTACAATGGACTCAAGAGTCAGAAGACCTGGGTGTGAGTCCCAGAAGCATGAATTCTTGGCCAATTTTTTCTTTTATAAGACAAGGCCTATTAGCTTTACCCTACTCTCCTCACAGCTCCTACAAAATGCTAACCAAATGGGGATTATTATTGTCATTAATTTAAATAATAGGACAGTTGATAAGCCCAGATTTGAGAGGGTAGGTCTGTCTTACCTCCAGTTTCTATTCCACTCAGCTTTTTAGTCACATCTCCATCAGGCTGTATGAAAGAGCAAGATGACTTATTAGCAATTCAAATCCTCATAAAGACTTTTGCCTTTCATAGGCCAATCAACTAGATGCAGAATTTCTGCTAAGTGCCATAGCTTCGGTTTAGGGGCTACCCTAGGTGGGAAGTCAATCCCTTCCTGGTCTTTTCAGCTATACTTCAAGTTCCCCAGGGGGTTGGACTAGGCAGCCTCTAAGGTCCCTGCCAGCTCTACCTCCTGTGACATCCCAACAGCTCACAGGGCTGTTGGGGAAAAGTGTGATTTGTAAAACCATAAAACATTTCTGATTTTGCCACTTATTAGCTATGTGACTTTATCTCAGTTTCCTTATCTGTAAAATGGGGATAGAAATATTATACTCTCTAAGCCTCTAAATTTCATAGCAGTTACTGATCTGAACTAATAGAAAGAGGTTCCTCCCACATGGGAGCTCCCTATGCACTAATGAAGTCATAAGATGAAGGATATAATATTATATATATATATATATATATATATTATATACACACATATACATATATACATATATATGTATATTACTGTAGGGCTCTACATAGACACGCCAGTATCTCTATATAGCTCATTAGCTATCTCACAGGTTGGTTACAACATTTATTTAATGCAACAAGCATTTATTAAGCACCAGTTGGTAAGGATTGCAAAGTGGGATAGAAGGGTAGAGCAAACAAAACAAAATTGTTCCTATTCCCATTTAAGGGGCAGTGAACAAGGGACAGGAGAGACAATACAACACCAACAAAGACAACTGTGCACAATAATACATGATAATTTGAAGACAGAGTATTAGCAACTGGGGAGGCATTAGGAAAAGAAAGGAAGTTCAGGGTTCTGGGAGGTAGAACCAAGGAAAGGGGAGCTTGGTGGGGTTGAGTTGGAGAGGCAAGCTGGAAGCAGATTGCAGGGGCCTTGAATACCAAAATCAGGAGCTGATAATAATAGCTGGAAAATAGTAAGGGGTCTTTGAAAAGCAAAATAACATGATGAGAGCAATGTCTTAGTGACCAACATATATTAACCTTACAAACTTCTTACCCTGACGTCAGTAACATCATCCTCATTAATGTCAGCCTGTGAATTCACGGATGTGGCTGACTTCTTGTTCCCACTCTTTGTACTTTTATGAGAAGGTTGTACAGAGACTGTTGCTAGCTCTGAAGATACCAAAGAGAAATTCCATAAAATTTTAACAAATTAGAATATGGAGAGAAAGCCAAGCAGGAAGTCAATCCTATTATTTTTCTAGCTGTCTGAAAGACCTGTATAAGCATCCATCAGATTGACCAGAGGAGCAGAGGTTACAAGGAGTACCAATGGAAGGAATTCCTGCCCACATGACATCATCAACTCAGAGCATTTTTTTTTTGCAACTTCTCCACTATCTGCTCTTTGGGTCATGATGTACAGACTGAACATATTCTAGTAATGTCATTGTATTGTTAAAAGGCATGATGTTGGGATGTTTGAAATAAGACCATAATATAGGGGATAGGGAGAGAGATGGATTTGGGATTTCACTGGTCTAGGGAATTCCCTCTACTAATACAAGTTGGCATCTTCGAGTCTTAGAGAGTTGCTTAGAGCAGCACTTCTTAAATTGTGGGTTGTGACCCCACATGGGGTTGCACCCACAGTATAAGAAGTGCTGAAGGGGTTGTGAGTGGCCTAGAGCACTGAGAGATTGCCACCCAGGCCATGTGACAAGCATGGCTTACGTTAAGGTCTTCTTGGCTATAAGAACTGACTATTTACATGCCATACTACTTCTCACGTTGACTCCAACTAACATGTGAAGATGGGAAAGTAACCATTCCTTTATATTCAGGAGGATTTGAAGTCTGATTATAGAAATTGGTTCAGCTGTGGTCTAAGAGAGATTTGATAAAAACTGGTTACTACCAGAAGGCAAAATACTCAAATGTGTTCTGTTTCTGTTATTTAGTCTAAGGATAAAAGGAATGAGGGAGAAGATCAGGTTGGCTATTTCCCTCTATGATCAGGTTCCTTCCCAAATTCTTCCCTGGGTATGGTACAGTGTCCTAATGTGTCCATTGAGAGTACACTTTGGTAATGTGACTCTCCTGGGCTCAAGGTGCTAGAAACACTAACAGACACATAAAGCTTTGATGTTTACAATTTATTTTATGTATCTTATCTCACTGGATTGTCATAATAACTCTGTGAAATAGGATCATTCAGTGCTAGGTTTGAAGGGGGTTTTAGAGACCTGGAGTCTAACCCCCTCATTTGACAGAGGAGGAAACTGAAGGCCAGAGGAGGTGTGGGATTTGCCCAAGATCACACAGGTAACAAGTGGCAGAGGCAAGCCCTAAACTCAAATCTTCTGGTTCTCAATCCACTATTCTTTCTTGTAGGCCCTGATTCTCTCATCTTCCATTTTACAGAAAAGGTAACTGAGCAAGGTAGCTCAAGAAGTATCCTGTTTTTCCAGAAGAAGAAACTTGGGCCCAGTGAGGGAGAACAACTTGGCCAAGATGACTGAGCTGAGATTTGGTCCTGGGTCTCTGACTCTTTGCTCAGTGCTCTGTTCTATATTGATCTGTCTTAAGACAGGCTCAGAACTCAGCAGCTATGTTTTGGTGATGAGAGCTGAAAGGAGAAGAGCCAAGGGAAAGGAGAGTTCAACAAGAGAAGAAAGTAGGTGGTGATAAGGTGACTTTTGTATGGGATCTTTTCTCCCAGCCCCAATCTGAGAACAGAGAATGGTGAGGTGGGAAAGGATGACAGCTAAGGAGAGAACACAGAAATGGTGCATTTCTTTCAGAACCATTTACGATGATAAAATCAAAGACTTTAGACCTACAAGAGACCTTAGAGATCATTTGGTCTACTTGCCTTCTCCCACCCCGAAAGTTTAACAGATAAGAAAACTGTGGTCAAGAGACTAAGTGATTTGTCTAAAGTCCCATGTCTGGTAAATGGTGGCCAGGATTTGAAGCCATGTCCTCTGACTAAATCTAGCGACCTTTCCATCACACAGTTTTCCACTACATCATTTATAGGGAGCCTAACCCAGATGGAGTAAGAAAGTAATTGTAGCAGTACAGGGAGCAAAAGGACAATTCTGGATAGAAAGTACTAGAGAGTCAAAATAAAATTCTGTCTTGATTATGGAGTTTGTCAACAGGAATTACCGCTTAGTGTGCTAGAGAAAGCATGGTGTTGGTAGAGAACCTGGGCTCTGCTTCCTACCAGGGATAGATACTGCCTGGCTGTGTGACTTTGGGCAAATCACTGCCCCTCCCTGGGCTCAGTGTCTGCCTCTGTAAAATGATGGAGTTGGATTAGATGATTTCCAGTGTCCCTTCCATCTCTAACATCATTTGATTTGGGGATCTGAGGAGAGGAAAAGAAGGGAATGATGTTAAACTAAAACACAGCCAAGAAAATCTGGCTGACTAGAGCACAGAGAATAGAAGGAAATAAACTGGATGGCCTGGGTCAGCTAGAATGGCAGAGAGGGCCAATCAAAAGAAAGATGTCCTTTTTCTCCTAATTGAGCATTTGAAAGGCCATTGGGTTTTGAGTCATGCTAGACCTTGGTTAAGATTTTGACTTCAATGTTTATTTCCCTCTATGTCCTTGGACAGATCCAAAGGTTTCAGTTCCCTCTTCTGTAACGTGAGGGGGGAGGCCTAGATGAAAGGCTTCTAAGGTCTTCTCCAGATCTAACATTCTATGATTCTAATGAAACCACTTGCAAAAAGGACCACTTTGGAAGACAGTGTTTTTGTTGATTCTGTAAATATGGTAGGATTCTACGTGTACTTCCCTTTACGTCTGTGAATCATTCAGTGAAAACATCCACATGAAATCCTCATGAAGTCAGTGAGGATATTCATTTCAAAACATGGATGAAAGATTTTTACCCACCTAGAAAAGTAATCTCTTTAAAATTTAATTGAGGATTTCCTTTTAATCATTTGGCAAGTTACATATCTTTTTCATAAATGCAAACAAAACCTTTCCCTCAAAAGTGGGAAAGGAAGGATAGCTGAGGCATTGAAAAGGGGCATTCATTTGGGGAACAGGCTTGGAATCCCAACTCAGGTACTTTATTAACTGTGTGACCTTGAGCAAATCACTGTTCCTTTGAGCCATGGTATCATCATTTGTGAAATGGACATGATATTTGCACTACCTGCCTCTTGGGGAAGGCAGCTGGAAAAATTCAGTGAGATAAGTGGTGGATATGAAACCACTTTGTAAACTCTAAAGCACTGTATGCAATGGAATACTGTACTAGTTTTATGTATTTTTATATATATATATATATATATATATATATATATATATAATATATATCACTATATGTCAGTGTCTATAACCATTATGTAGTGTACATTATACAGTATGTGTGTTTATCCTCTATGTATACTAGACACGTTAGGTCCCAAACTTTGAATACATAGCAGGAAGCAGTCAGGAGGGGTGTAACTGAGGTGGAGGCCTGGCCCTCACAGGCTCTATAGTGGCCACCAGAGAATACCAGGGAAAACAGGATTTATGTCCTCAGCTTTTGCTCAAACTATTTCACAACCATTTTAGTATTTCTTTTTCAAGATATTTCATTACTTTTAAATCCTCGAGACGTTTTCTGTTCAGATGTTTTGGTGTTTTCATTCTTTTTCTTTTTCTTCTTTGGTGAAGTATCTTGTAGAAAGATAATGAGAAAAGTTCTTTTACAATGGTGAAGGCCAAATAATCTATTCTCTAGTCTCCTTTTATACCCAAGTGAACACTGATTATATCCACCTGCCCCTGGCAGGGGGTAGGATGGGGAAGAAGGGGAAGGAGAAAGGGTGTTGGAGGTGGAGAGAGAGAAAAACAGAGCCAGAGCCAGATAGTGAATGAGAGAGAAGGAGAGAGCATGAGAGAAAGAGAGAGAGAGAGAGAGAGAGAGAGAGAGAGAGAGAGAGAGAGAGGGAGAGAGAGAGCATGAGAAAGATAATGGGGAAGAGAGACTGAAAGAGAGAGAACAAGAGAAACACAGATCATGAGAGACAGAATGAGAGAGACAGAGAATGAAAGAATGAGACATGAGAGGCAGGAAATGAAAGAATGAGAGAGGTAAAGAGTCTGAGGTAGAAAGACTGAAAGAGAACAAAAGGGAGAATTAGAGACAGAATGAGAAAGAATGCAAGAGAGACAGAAGGAGAAACACTTGGTGAGAGAGAGTGAGAGAACAAAAGAAAAACAGAGTGTGAGACTGTAAGAGACAAAGTAAAAGAGAGAATGGGGGAAAGAGGGAATGAGAAATAGAGAAGGCGGGAGAGATGGGAAGTTTGAGAAACAGAGAGGAAGAGTTAGAGTAATAGATAGAACAGGGAGCAAGACAAAGAATGAGAGACAGGATGAGGGAGAGTCAGAGACAGAAAATCAGAGAGGAAAGTGGGAAAGAGAGAAGAGATAGAATGAGAAAGAAAATGAGAGAGAATAAGAGACAGAGTGAACAGAAGAGAGAAAGAATGAGAGAGGAGAGAAAGAGAATGAGAGACAGAACAAGGGAGAGAGATGGAAACACAGAAAAGGGACATAATGAGAGCAACAGAGAATTAGAAAGTAGACAGATAATGAGAGAGAGGAGAGAGAATGAGAATATAGGAGTGAACAAGAAAGAAAAGGAGAGGGGGCAGAGCCAAGGTGGCAGAGTAGAAAGACAATCTGCTCTAGCTCTCCTCTCATAACCCATAAAATACCTGTAAAAATGACTCTAAACAAATTCTAGGGCAGCAGAAACCACAAAATGACAGAGTGAAACAGGTTTCCAGCCCAAGGCCGCCCGGAAGGCTGACAGAAAAGGTCTATCACACCAGGCTCAGAGCAGAGCACAGCCCAGCCTTGGCCACGGAGCCCAGCACAGACAGGACTGAAGCAGGTTTCAGGGCGTGGAATTCCAGGCAGTAGCTGTGGTTCCCAGATTTCTCAACCAAAAAATGCCAAAGACAACTTCAAAAGTCAATGAGAAAGCAGTTTTACCTGGGTGAGAGGGGAGCAAGGTCAGGCCATGGCCCCAGGGCAGTAGCAGCCACTGATGCACAGCATCCACTTCTGGAGCCCTCAGCCTAAAGACCCTGTGGGAATCAAGCCACTGATCTGGGTCTCAGTCCTGAGCAGTGGTCTTGGAGTAAGGAGGAGCACTAGCACCGGTGTGGCAGAGCTGGCAGAGACTCTGGAGAGGGAATCCTACTCTCAGATCCTGGGCAGAAAAGAGTGCTTGCGGTTGCTCCCACACCAGATCACAGGCCAGGAGAGGAGTAAACTTGATTGTGCCACCTTGGCGGAACTGAGAACTTACAGGTCCCTAGGGTATGCCCTCCACTTGACAAAGGACTCATAAGTCAAGTAACTGGCTGGGAAAATGCCCAAAAAAGGGAAAAAAAGACTATATATAGAAGGTTACTTTCTTGGTGAACAGGTATTTTCTTCCATCTTTTTGAATGAGGAAGAACAAAGTATACTATCAGAGGAAGACCTAAAAGTCAAGGCTTCTACATCCAAAACCTCCAAAATAAATATGCAGTGGTCTCAGGCCATGGAAGAGCTCAAAAAGGATTTTGAAAATCAAGTAATAGATGTAGCAGAAAAATTGGGAAGAAAAATGAGAGTCATGCAAGAAAATCATGACAAGTGAGTCAACAGCTTGCTAAAGGAGACTCAAAAAAATGCTGAAGAAAATAATACCTTTAAAAATAGACTAACCCAAATGGCAAGAGGTCCAAAAAGCCAATGAGGAGAAGAATGCTTTAAATAGCAGAATGGGCCAAATGAAAAAGGAGGTTCAAAAGCTCACTGAAGAAAATAGTCCTTTAAAAATTAGAATGGAGCAGATGGAAGCTAATGACTTTATTGGAAACTAAGAAATTATAAAACAAAACCAAAAGAATGAAAAAAAAAGAAGACAATGTGAAATATGTCAATGGAAAAGCAGCTGACCTGGAAAATTAATTCAGGAGAGATAATTTAAAAATTATTGGTCTACCTGAAAACCACAATCCAAAAAAGTGCCCTTCCAAGAAATTATCAAGGAAAACTCCCCTGATATTCCAGACCCAGAGGATAAAATAGAAATACAAAGAATTCACTGATCACTTCCTGAAAGAGATCCCAAAAGGAAAACTCCTAGGAATATTGTAGCCAAATTCCAGAGTTCCCAGGTCAAGGAGAGAATGTTGCAGGCAGCTAGAGAGAAGTGGTTCAAGTGTTGTGGAAATACAATCAGGATAACACAGGATTTAGCAGCTTCTACACTAAGGGATCGAAGGAATATGATATTCCAGAGGTAAAAATCCTTAAGAGAAAGGATTAAAACCGAGAATCATCTACCTAGCAAAACTGAGTATAATACTTCAAGGGAAAAAATGGAATTTCAATGAAATAGAGGACTTCCAGGCATTCTTGTTGAAAAGACCAGAGCTGAATACAAAATTTGACTTTCAAATACCAGAATCAAGAGAAACATGAAAAGGTAAACAGGAAAGAGAAGCCTTAAGGAACTTATTAAAGTTGAACTGTTTACATTCCTACATGGAAAGATGTTATTTGTAACTCATGAGACCTTTTTCAGTATTAGGTTAGAGGGAATATATATAAATATATGTAGTATATACATATATATATATATATATATATATATATATATGAATATACATATATGTAGGTATGTATGGGTATGTGTGTGTATATATGTGTAGGAATGTATATGTACATGTGGGTATGTGTATATATGTGTGTGTGCGTGTGTGTGTGTATGTATGTATATCTACATTGACAGAGGGCACAGGGTGAGCTGAATATGAAGGGAGGATACCTAAAAAAATAAAATTTACTGCTGAATGGAATGTACTAGGAGTAAGAGAAAGGGAGAGGCAGAATGTAGCAAATTATCTTACATACAAGAGGGAAGAAAGGGCTTCTACAATGGGTGGGAAGGGCAGGGGAGATGAAAGAAAATTGAGACTTACTCTCATGGGATTTGGCTTACGGAGGGAATAACACACACTCCATTGGACATGGAAATCTATTTTACCCTGCAGGAAGGCAAGGGGGAAGGGCACAAGAGAGAAGATAGTAGAAGGGACAGGGAATTGGGGAATTGGGGAAAAAGATAATCAGAAGCAAACACTATTGTGAGAGGACAGGTCAAGGGAGAGAATGGAATAAATGAAGGGCAGGATAGGACAGAGGGAAATGTGGTTAGTCTTTTACAACATAACTATTATCAAAGTGCTTTGCATTGTTACACATGTGTGACCTACATTGAATTGCTTGTTTTCTCAATGAGAGTGGGTGAGGAGGGAGGGAAGAAATATGGAACTCAAAGCTTTAAGAAGCAACGTTAAAAATTGTTTTAGCATGCAACTGGAAATTAAGCTATACAGGCAATGGCGTATAGAAATCTATTTTGCCCTCCAGGAAAATAGAGGGGAAGGGGGATGGAAGAAGGGTGGGTAATAAAAGAGAGGACAGGCTGGAAGAAGGGGTGGAAGGGATGTCCTGGGGTTGGGGGTGGGGAGAGATGGGGAGAAAATTTTGAATTCAAATTCTTGTGGAAGTGAATGTTAAGAACTGAAAAAATAAATTATATATTAAAAGATAAAAAAAGAAAGAAAAGGAGAATAAGAGAAAAGTGAGAGAGAACTAGAAAAAGGAGAGATAGAGAATACAAGAGAGATACAGGAAGCAAAAGAGATGGAGTGAGAGGAGGATGTTTGGAGAGGGAAAGAGGCAGGAAGAGAGAGAAGGGGAGAAAAATGGAGAAGAAAGGGGAAAAGCAAGAGAGAGAGAAAAGAAAGGAGGAAAGAGGGGAGAGAAAGAGAAAAAAAGATGAAACGAGGGAGAAAGAAGGGATGGAGATCAAGTGAGGGACAGAGCAATCAAGAGACAGTGAGAGCAAGAGAGACCCCAAAGTGAGACTGAGCCTCAGAGCCTGGAACAGATCCAGAGGAATAAACTGATCAGTGGCTTGCACTCAGCTACCTTGTCTTCTAATCTCATCACTTTCAAACAATGTCCCTTCTGCTTTATATCCTGATGGTATTTTCTCTGTTTCTTCTTTTTTAAAGCCATTCCCTTGCATTTTCTGCAAGTGATACACCATTTTTTTCTCAAGAAGTGCTTGTTTCTAAAATGTTTAAGAAAACACATTTTTAGGGTCAACTTTCCATTTTCTAATGCAAAATGCCTTTTGTCAAAAAGTGGTATTTGTTCACTATGCTTTTGCTCCTGAATTTCCTAAGCTCCACCTAGGGCAAGGCTGAGACCAGCATGCTGGCTATGTAGGGAAGCACTGCACCTTTTGCTTCAACAAGGATAAAATATAAGTAGCAGTCAGATGGACTTAAGTAACTGGACCAAGGCCATCCAGGTCTTTGGAATGTGAGACCTGGGATTTGAACTCAGGTCCTTTAATCCAAACCCAGTGCTCTTTCCTAGTGGAAAAGCCATGCTCTCTTGTCGTCTGCCCTGGTCCATCATGTAAAGCATCCATTGAAAGTTACGCTAAGACGAGGCCCCTGTGATCTAAGCAAAGTTTAGGGCCAAGTCATACTTGTAGGGTCCCACCAGAATGGAGCACATTCTGTAGGGCTGCTCTGGGACACAGACTGGGAAGAGATTGCCTTTGGGAGGTGGCAATGGCAAGACGAGCATGTCAAGTTGTCCTCCCCTTTTCCTTCCCCCTTTGCTCTGAAAATGATTCAAACCAGGGGTTCTTAAGCCAGGTCTGTGAACTTTTGTTTTTCCAATGACTTTCAATAACTTTATTTCAACAAAATCAGTCTCCTTTGTACCCTTGCACGTTCTCCTTTATGCATTTATAAACATGATTCCAAAAAGGGCCTAAAGGTTTCATTAGGCTGCCAAAGGAAACCACAACATCACAAAGGTTAAAAGTCCCCAATTTAAACAAATGCCAACTGCTGCTTGTAGCTGTCACCCTCCTCTGTTTTTTCTTTTTCTTTGTATCCTCAGTTCTTAGCCCAGTGCTTGAAATATTTTATAGCAGCGTACTACTAATTGCTGTTTGTCCTTCATTCTGGAAGAGGACCAATGACATTGGCAGGGTGACGTCTTCACTTGCAAGCAAATTGGATTTAAGTGAGGAAGGGCTGTGTAAAGTCTTCAGCCTCACGTTCTCCTTCTGGGTCATCTGAGTCCAGAGGCCAGACACAGGTCAGGACTGGAGATGACTCCCTACTACTAATCAAGGTTTACTGAATGCCATCTATTGACTGAGAAGTCATGTGTTACTTGCAGGCAACGTAGCATAACGCAAAGAATCCTGGATTTAGACTCAGGAGCCCCAAGTTTAAATCTTGGCTCTGATGGTTAGTAACTGATCATATGATCTGGTTGCTTCCCTTCAAGAGGCCTCAGTTTTATATCTGTAAAATGGGGATTATAATGTTTTTACTACTAACTTCACAGGGTTGTTAGGTGTCAAGTACTTTGAAAATCTTAGAGTACTCCAAAAATGAGAATTATTATTTAGGTGAGAATTTATGGACAAAGAAAGAGTATCTGAAATTTTAGCCTAATATTAGTACCAAAGGAAACATTTGGGAGGAAAATACTGAGAACATTTCTCTCTAAAACCTCTGGGCCTAAGAAAAGCAGCTGTGTTATTTTCTCTCTAGACTTTTCAGATTTTGGTGACTGTACACATAATTCATTTACATATGGGAAAGTCAAAAGTAATCCTCTTACAATGGGTATTGATGTGGGGGCGTGGGGAAGAGAGGGAGATGGAGAGAGACAGTAGTCAGAATGAGAGAACCAGACGGAGAGCAAGTGCTAGCGCGTCTCACCCATATGGTTGTAAACTTTGGCAACTGCCTGTCCTTGGGGATAACAGACCCTAGTCAAGCCCATATGACCAAAGGATGTGATGGCTTGTGACAAAGAGCAGAGGATTCTCTGTAGTGAGTCACAGTTATACGCAACATCCCCTCTGTACCTTCCTGTCACTCTCCTCTCGATTTTTCCTTCGTTGTTCCTCAACCCGAGCTTCTCTTTTAACTTCTTCTCCAATTCTGGTCAAAAGTAACATCTCCTTTGTTTTCCATTCCTAGAGAGTAGGGTTTATTGTATACAACATGGCCTTTTAGTTTTCACTATAACAGTGTTTTTGCAATATAATACCCACTTGCCCACCCCACCCTCCACTGGACAAAGTAGCAGGCATTCACAGACTGGACCTAAAGGATATCAGTGAGCGCAAAGCAGCTCACCCAGTGAATGTGGAAGAGAGACTATCTCCCACACTTCTGTGCACTGGCAACCTTCCAATGGCCCAGGTGTGGATGGATGCATTTGAAGGGGCTTAGGGCCAAAGCAGCTCTTTCATCACTGGCAGCTCAGGCTGTCAACAGTACGAAGTTCAGGCCCAAATAAGGCTGAATCATGAAACCTAACAAGGGACTGGAGGGAATGGTTTTGCTCTTCCTCATCCAGGAGAGCCTATGGTCAATGTTCTTTCAATGCGTTGCACAATGCTTTGCACCTACTAAGTGCTTCTTGAGTGCTTTTGTGTTCATTCATTTCATATGTACACTTTAGGAGAAGGAAGGAAAAGTTTTACTTAAAAAAATAACATTGCTCTGCGTTTCAGGGGAGTTGGGAAGATGAGCAGAGCAGAACAACCATTCTAACCTCAGAAAGCCCCCTGAGGTACATCCATAAATTACAGACTTGTGCTCAGTCTGAGCTCATTCCTGGACTCCAGTCTTCTCACATGGTAATAAAAGGGCAAAGAGGGAAGAGACAGATGGAACAATCATGAAGGAACTCCAAAGAGGAGGTCATGAAGCTAAGGGTGCTTGAAAATTCATTCAATCCTGACATTTAATAAATGCCTTCAACGTGCAATAGATTGTGTTAGGCACAGAGGGGAGATATACGGGCAAAGAAGGCATCGTCTCTGCCCCGTAGTCTAGGAGGGAGATAATCCATGTACAAGAATACAAAATTGAAGGTTACAGGAGGTGATCAGAAGGAAAACAATGGCAAGTAGCTTCACTTGTATCTTGGTCCTATTCCCAGCATCTCTTGCATCTGCCCCATCTCTCTAGGTGTGCTGCCTTTGCCCTGGGTGCCTTCAATATCATTTGCTTGGATTAGTGCTTAGTCTCTCTTCCCCCCTTCCAAACCATCCTCCATATTCTTATGCATCCATCTGGCTGTCATTCTGCTCCAAACCCTTCTGGGACTCCTTATGTGCCTGCCAGGCAAAGTTTCAACTTCCAATCCCATCCATCAAGACTCCTCCCCCCACCTTGGCCGTCATCTGGTACCACCCTTTCCTTTTCAGTCTTATCTCACTTGGGACTCCAGACAAAGTGTCCTCTTCACCTTCCCATGAGCGTGCCTTGTGTTCCCCTGCCTCCAGGCCTGCTCACATTGTCCATTCTATATGGAGTGCCTTTCCTTGACTGGTTAGCCTTTAAGCCTAACTCCACTGTCGTTTCCTCTGCAAAGTCATTAGTGAGTGATCTTTCCCCTCAGATCTCACATTTATCATGTATTTATATTGTAGTTATCTGTCTCATTCTCCTACTAAGATTATAAGCTCCGTAGAGATGGGACAGATTTGACAGGATCATACAGGAACAGGAATATCATAGGATGAGGGCATCTCAGATTCTGTCTAGTCTCTCTCTTTCATTTTACAGGGGAACAAACTGAGGCCCAGGGAGGGGAAATGATTTGCCCCAAGTCACACAGGTGGTGAGCAGCAGAAGTATGACTGTATCCAGGTCCTCTGCCTCCAAGAGCCAGTGCTCTTTCCACTGTGACCCACTGCCTTCTTACCTACTCTTTTCACTCCCTAGGACCTATCACAGTACTCTTATGTGCAGTGTTTGTTGCCTGCCCCATTTTCAGTGTCTCTTCTCACCTCTTCAATCTTCCTCCGAAGACTTAGTTTTCTCCTCGTCTGCTCCCTCTGTCTTTTCTCTTCCTCATTTATCCGGATGAGATGCCGTTCCTCAGCAGAGCGCTCAAGCTTCTCCAGTTCCCTGCTGATCATATCTAAATACCTTAGGGCACAAATACAAATGTGCAAGTAAAGGTCAGCTGGGCACCTAACAGGGCAGCATTTCAGAGTCAACAGCTAGCCCTAACCATCTTGTTAATTGACTTCTCTTCCCTAAATGAACAGAAATGTACAAGTAACTCTTACACGGTCCTCTTTCTTGTCCTTTTTTTATATGTTCTCATGTTTGAATTTATTGATTATTTGTTTCACAATAAAATTTTTTTAAAGAAATGAATATACAGCAGGTTTCATGACTTTGCTAATACCTTACCAAAACCTGTTTGACTTTTGCTGTTGATGCTGTCCGCAGCATGGATCTGAAACACAAGCCAAGGGGAGGCCTACCTGTGCCTTATTAAGCGCTCTTGGTCCTGAATAGACCATGTGCCTTCTTGTAAGAGCCATTCTCTGAACTGTGTGGCATCTCTGCTGTCTGGGATTTCATTGTGTTCCTGGAGTCTGGTGACTCGTTTTTCAAGCATTTTCTAAAAGGAAATAGAATGATGGGTTAAGAATTTCATGCATAACATATATATGTGCCATTTGGGTTTGAGAGAGAAAATTGCACCCCATCTATGGTTAAGAAGTCAAACATACTACATTCTGACTCAAATGACCCAAAAGGATGTACTGTCAGGACACCAAAGCCAAATGTCTCTATCCAAGCAGGTGGCAGGGAAAGACAGGAGAAAGGATAGGAGATTAGGACATTCCCCCACTCTGGGGACACTTTGCTCTTTATGACCAGCTTCCACACTATGGGGCAGCCCTTTCATTTTCACCCAACTTCATTGACCCTAGAAAGGTGACAAGGTGTATGTATGTATGTGTGTATGTGTATGTATGTATATGTGTATATAATATACACATACATGCATACACAGATGCATACACACATATACAAATACAAACAGAAACACATGTATACATACATATGTACACAAATACACATATGTACACAAATATATGTATACATACAATATAACAACTAGTCTGGTATGGCTGGAAAGCTAGAAAGGGAGGGCAGTACCAGACCACAGAGGGCCCTCAAGAAGACCTTTAGCGGGCAGCAAGCATGGAACTGCTGAAGGGTTTGAAGCAGAGGAGTGCCATGGTCAGATCTCAGCAAAAAAAGCCATCTTGAAGTAGTGTGAAGGATGGTTCAAAGTGGGGATGGAGTGAAGATGGGAAAACCTGTCAGGAGGCTATTGCAGTGGTACATGTAGGTGCCAATACGGGTTAATACCAGGGTGGTAGCAGTGGAACTAAAATAAAAGATAGATGTGAGAGGTTAACAAGAGGAAAAAGTCAAAAGTTACCCTAAGTTTTCAAATCTAGGAGACTGTGTTAATTGTAGAACAAAGACGAAAGGAAAAGCAGGTTGTAAGAGAAACAAAATCCAAACTCCACTTGGAAGGTGGCAGAATTAGTTGGTACTTGTCGAACTCAGAGCTTCTTAACCTTTTCCTGGGATCCCTTTGCCAGTCAGCCTGGTAAAAGCTACGGACCCCCTCATAGAATTGCATTTTTTTAAATTCATAAAATACATAGGAGTACAAAGGAGCCAAGTTTATTGAAATATGGTTAGGTAACTGTCTTCAACTGTATTGGAATCCAGTTACAAAATGTGGGGATTTCTAGGAGGAGAGACAAGAAGGCACCTGGAGAGAAAGTTCTGGGACTAAAAAAAAGTCAGGGCTGGAGAGATTGGGGAGTGTGCTACAGAGAGGTGATACCTGAAGCCATAAGGGAGAGAGTGTGTGGAGAGAAAAGAGTCAAAGAAAGAGCCTTGGGGAAAACAATAATAACATCAGAAAGAGATTGGGCAGAGGAGTAGAGAAGGGATTCCTTGACTAGAACCAGGAGAATGAGATACAGAAGTAAACTTCAGCAGCTGAGGCAGATAACTCAAATCCTTTGTCCCCCCAAACTCTCCCAAGTGGAATTTCTTAAAGACCCGAGAGAAAATTAATTTAGATGCTTTACTTACTTGTTCTCTTATATAGTTTCTTTCAAAGTCTAATTTGAGGCTTGTTAGATACTGTCGGTATTTATTGAACTCTCTCAAAGTGCATATGATCTAAAGAAGAAAATACAGAAATTGAAAGGTATTATTTCTATAATAGACACTTCCCCCCAAATATAACAGTAACACACTTCAGGGTCAATGGTGAAGGTAACAGTTTTAGACAGCTGTCTATATTGACAAGCAATTCCTATCCCCACAATAGATGAGTGAATGCCCTTAGCTAATAAGGAACATCTGGTGATGATAACAACAACCAACACACACACACACACACACACACACACACACACACACACTCTCTCTCTCTCTCTCTCTCTCTCTCTCTGGATGAGTAGATTTCTAAAAATGAAACAAAATACCAATGAGAAACTAAACTCAATGCAAATATACTCTACCAGGTTACATTCTGTTCTGGGAACCTTTTCCTTCTAGATTTTTAAAAGAATCCAGAGACAATTCCTCTGAATAGTGCCAATAATGCTCACATCTATAATCGTGGGAAAGCCCTGCAGTACAGTTGAAAGAAGATATCCTTGGAGTAACTCATCATTTTGAAATGGACCAAAGAGATCATCTAATCCAACTTCCACCTGAGTGTTAGTCAGAGAACTGGAAGGAGACGTGTGCACTGCAATAAGAAAAGTAGAAAAGAAACCTGCCGCTAATTAGATCGAATTAGATCAAATCTTGCTTGTAATTGAATTCCTGCTTGAGACCCTCACCAGAAAGCTGCCCAGAGCAGTTTCTGTTTGCTCACCAATCTCAGATGCTGATCAAAGGCACCTGGAGGAGATACAGCATTATTTTATTGGAAGAAAAGGCAAAAAGAAAGCAAGCTTTGTTCAGTGGCTGAGCCTCTAACAGCAAAAAGGCATGTCCTGTTGGCAGTACGTGAGCCATAAAGGACTGAGGACCCAGCTTCAAACCCTGTGGGCAGCAAGGAGAACTGGGAAGTGTTCTGTGGAGACCATGCTGTGGTTGTATTTCTGCTAGTAGCAAATAACAGCTGGTCTCTGTCCTAGAACAGATGAACAGACTTAAGGAATAAAGCTCTACACTTTAGGTTTGCAGAGAATGAAATCTCTTTTGAAAAGAGAGGGATAGCCTCAAGGAGGAATTGGAGAAAAATACGTGAAAGAGGCAGTAGGAAATCCCAACCTGAGTGAGGAAGGTGGTGGAAAAATGTGATCCAGAGAAAGAAATAAAGAAGGATCTTTGAATGTTTGGAGCTAAGTAAATAGGGATGGGATTCTTTCCATGGAAGAGGAGGCTGGCCCCTGGCTCCTACATGGCCAGTAGGAAGCCACTTCCTGAGTTCTAAGGTTTAATGATGCTCCCCAGGGGCCACGAGGAGAGAGGCATCCAGTAGTGGTCAGAAGGAGCAACAAGTGATGCTTGGTGCTGCATTTGGCCTTCTGTTGAGACGTACTGAGGTGCCTACCTGTTGAGCTGACAGGAATCCTAGGCATGGATCCTGGATGGAACAGGGTTGTCTGGAGAGCTGTCCAAACTAACTGCTCCCTGTCACCCCTGGTGAGTCTCTGTGGACTGATGGAAGAGTCACCAGGAAGACTATGAAAGACTGGCCAAGAAACTGGATCTTGGGGACCCAACTGGACTTTTCATCATTGCTATTGACTGAAAGTAGGGATTTCAGAAGAGAAAGGTGGATCTGGGGAGTGAACATCCCACTAAGAAGATGTCAGAGAACAGGGTGTGAATTTTTAGGACACAATTTAAAATATACCTTACTTAGAAGGAACAAAACGGATAAAAGCAGCGGGCAAGTCATAATGCATATGAAAGAGCTCTATCCAGGTGAAGAACACGAGGAGGAAAGCATGGTAGAACACATTTGGTTTGGGCTCAGTGAAGGGAAAAACAAGTGATGTGTTGTTGTGGTTGTAGCATAAATAAAGGGCATTTAGATCAAAATGGGGAGGCGGTGTTGGTTAGAAGAAAACCCTTGGGAAACCTGGCCCAGAAACAGGAAATTAGAGTGATTGAAGGCAGGTTTCCAAGCAGAGACTGGAAAACCTCTGGTCGGTAATGCTGTAGAAGAATTTTTTGTCAGGTACAAGCTGGACTAGATGGCCTACGAGATCTCATGTGACTTGGAATTCACTGAATTTAGTTCAACAAAAAACTGAATAAAATCAAATTGAATCTAACCGCCCCTCAGAATCATGAATCATCTAGCCTCAGCCTGAGTACCTCTGGTGAGGAGAATGAAATGCCTCACAAAGCAGCCCAGTCTGTTTATTCTAGAATGGTTTGAATTGTTGAGAAAGTGTGTTTCTTTTTTTTTAATCAGGCTAACCTCTGTCTTTGGCACTTCTATTGCACTGCTTGGTCTCAATAAAGCTCTCAGGGGCCAAGAAGAATAAGTTTAATTACTCTTTTTGGTAATAGCCCTTCAAATATTTGAAGATGGTGAGTTTTTCCTTTGGTGCTATCTCCCTCCATTACGTGTACTCTTTTCTAGCTTTAAATTGATTGAGATTACAGAAAGACTAATTCCCCAAGAGAAAAGGTAATGTAAGAAACATGAAGTAATCTCGGAGACAATAGGTCAGGATTTGTCTGGTTTCTCTTGACCCAAACATTGGGGCCGGGAGGGGTAATATGTGTAGTCGCTCACTAGGTACTTACTACCCAACTGAATAATAGATGAGTGAGCCCTGAGCATCAAGTGTCAACCATGTCAATAAAACATTTATGTGACTAAAAAAAAATGACAACCCACTTTGTTATTGCTGGTGATGTGACCTCCTTTCCTTAATTTCTTCAAGATATCTTTACGCTTGTAGTAGGCACTTAAATGAGGGTCATGTAGGCTTTTGTATCCAGTTTCTAGTAGCCGACCATAAGGATCATTTAGGTTAAAACCATAAGAGGGCTGAAAAAGCTGGAAACAGAGTTAAAAATATTAGTGACAGAAGATTGGTAAAATAGCACTTTGAATTAACAGCATTACTGAAATGACATGCACTGAGAATAAAACATGCAACTGAAAGACCTCAGAACTCGGATCAATGCAGTGAACCAATCATAACTGAGGGTAAGGCCCATCTTCCACCTCTCAGAAGTGGTGGACTGCAAGTGCAGAGAAAGGCATTCATTTCTGACATCACCATTGTGATTTGTTCTGCATGACTACTTATTTGTTTACAAAGAAAGGATCTACTGGGGGTAAGGGAGAGACAGTGATATTAAAAAAGAAAGAAATGGTTTGAGTAAGAACCCTCTGCTTCTTTTCCCTTCTTTCTCCCCACAGAGCTTCTTTCTCCTGTGTAATCACCATCACCATACACTGAGCACTGACCAAAGAGGGTAATGAGAGACGGGAGAGAGAACAGGACAGGTAGGTAGCTGTTGCCCTCTTCTTTCCCGTCCTCCACTCTGCCTCACTACTGTGGGAAATGATGAAGGGATACCATTGCTACACCTTCATAATCTGAAAATGAACAATAACCTAGAGTCCACTGTGGTTCAAGAATACAGCGTCCATGAAAACAGAAAGAATAAAAGCCAAATGCCATTGTTAGGAATCAGAGAGTTACCCTGGAATCTCATCCAGAGCAGGAACCTTCCTTCCTTCAGACCTGCTGCCAGGAGATGGGCCAAAGAGTTCACACCAGTACGCAGTGGCCTTCCATGTACTGAAGGGCCACTTGTCAACAGTATTTTACACGAATAAAATGCGTGCTGCTTTCTTTTTCTCTCTCTCTCTCTCCTTGTCTGTCTCTCTCTCCTCTTTTCTGTCTCTTTTCTGCTCTGTTTCTCTGTCTCTCTCCTTCTGTTTCACTCCTCTGTTTCTCTCTCCTTTGTCTCTGTCTCCTCTCTGTCTCTCTCCCCTTCTATCTCTCACCATATCTGTCTCTGTCTTCTCTCTCCTCTCTCTCCTCTTTCCTTCTATGTCTCTTTCCCTTTTCTCTGTCTCCATGTTTGTCTGCTCTCCTTATCTCTCCTCTCTCCTTCCCTCTCTTTCTCTGTCTCCTTCTCTGTTTCTGTCTCTTCTTCCCTGTCTCTGTCTCTTCATCACTGTCTCCTCTATCTCTCTCTGGTCTCTCCCCTTGTCTCTCTCTGCCTCTCTTTTTCTCTATCCTCTGTCTCTGCCTTTCTTTCCTTTTCTTTCTCCTGTCTCTCCTTCTCTGCCTCTTTCTCTCTTCTTCTCTATCTCTTTCCTTTTCTCTCCCTATCTCTGTCTCCTCTCTCTGTCTCTTTCCTTTCTCCTTGTCTCTATCTTCTTCTCTATCTCTCTCCTTCTGTCTCTCTCTGTCTCTCAGTCTCTCTGTGTCTCTATCTCTGTCTCTCTCTCTCACGCAAACACCCCCCTAAGGATCAAATCTTCAAGTGAATGCCACCCATGTCTGCAGTAAGAACCACAATGTAAATGCTACCGTCATTCTGTTCACTTTCTAGGAAAGCTGTGATTCATTTTCTGGTCCCACTTGTAAATTAGCCTATTACCAAACAATGTGGGGTTTTTTCGCTAGCAGGATGGTGATAGCGGTAGGTCACAGAAGGTCCTTGGTGGGGGAAAGACAGAAGGAATGAGGTTTCAGGCTCTTCTCCCTTGCTTGCCCAGCAGCAGCAGCAGCAGCAGCAGCAGCAGCAATCAGACGGTGGAAGATACAGTAAAGGGGCAGTCCTTGCCTGCCTATCCCATTTTCTGGACACCCTGAAGCTTAGGGCCCAGTGATGGCAAGCGCAGAAGCAGCTACCCAGTGTCCAAGATAAAAGGAAGGGGGTGGGATAAAATTGAAATTTTTTTAAGCACTCGGCTTTGTTTTTAGATTTCCTTAGTTGGGTTTTTAGTCCACTGGTCGGCAACAGCCCCCAATTCACTACCAAACTTTCAGTGAAAAAAAAAGAGGGGACATAATTGAGGACTATAGTCCAATTCACAAGTAAGAACTGATATAAATTGCAAGTCACTCTGGGAAGGATAACAATAATAAATGCAGCAATTTGCTGACAGATCTCTCCTTTACTTAGTTCAAAACACTGGTTGTGACAAGGCTATATTTTGTCTTAAGACTAATGACAGACATATTCAGTGAACTAATGTCCTGTCAATATGGTGCAGCTATTGCCAGATCCATCAGATTAGGATCACAGGCTATATGGCAGTTGTCAACTGAAATAATTTGTTTCCTTGAACTGAGTGAGGTCTCCTTACTTTATTACTGTCATTATTGCCTGACACTCCTGGCTTTCAATTCTAATAACTCACATTTCTTTTCTTTTAATTTTATTTTAGACTCCAACACCAGAACACAAATACAGAATACAGAAAGATCCAAAAATATATTATAAGCTTAAATATAACTCACATTTCTAAAGCACTTTACAGTTTACAAAGCACGTTTCCCACAGTAATCCTGTACAACAGGTACTGCATTATTATCTTCTTGTATTATACTGTAATATCATTCCATTATTGTATTACTCTTACTGCATTACTATCATTTTACAGATGTAGGTAATGAGACTCGGGATAACTGGCTTACTCAGGGTTATATAGAAAATATCTGAACTGGAATTTGAACCCAGGTCTTTGGACATCAAGTTTAGTATACTTTCCCATTAGCCAAGCTACTTCTTAAATCCTCGTCAGCCACATGCTAGTTTGAGGCAACTGAGGACTCTTCATGTTTTGTTCAATTGTAAGTTTCATTGTAATAGATCTTAAATCGAGACCTCTTGTCATGCTGCCATTTTCCTACCATCATGAACAGCCAATGTCGGATCCTTTTTTGTTCCCTGACAGTAATTATGAAGATCAAATGAGATAATATACGCATAAAGTGTTCTATCTGCTAAATACCCTGGGAAGACCCTAGGCAAATCATGATCTAAATGTAAATTAAGGGCCACAGTGTAGGCCAGTGGGAAGAACTTTGGCTGAACATCAGAGTCCTTTGTTCGTAATTTGAGTTCTTTCACTATGACCTCAGGACTCATTAAGAGCCAGAAAGCATAGTGGAAAGAATGTTGGATTTGGGGGTCAAAAGTAGGTTCAGGTCCTAGTTCAGATGCCTACTAACTGTGATACCAAGAAAGTTACCTCATTCCCTGAGCCTGAAAAACTGAGATAATAATCCTTGAACTCTTCACCTTACAAGTTTATTGGGGGAAAAAAAGTGCTTTGTAAATTCTAAAATGCTAGAGAAACGATGGTTACTATTTAGTCCAATCCGTTCCTTTTATAGGCAAGGAAATTGAGGCTCAGAGAAGTTAAATGATTTGTCTGAGGTCACAGAGTTAGCTAGTAGGAAGTCTGGACAGAAAAACTCGTATTTCTCTGATAAATAATAGCTAACAAAGATGCAAGGGCTCACAAAGCACTAGATGAACATTCTCTTGGTTGATCCTTACACCATTCCTATGAAGCAGATGCTGGGGGGGGGCAGTACCCTTTAGTCCTCAGTGACTAAAGTGAGCAGCTTGCAACTGTCTACTGACAGGCAGCCTTTGCGGTTAGGAAGCTGGGAAAGGCTGCTCTTGACTAAGTGGTTCTGTTGATGCAGATGGAGGCTGGTTGCCTGGAGACCATCAGAACTTTGAGGCTGAGTTCTGGGCACTGGGCAGTTAACCTCATAGAAAGGATATGGGTGCTGAGCATTAGGTGGGATGGGAGAGCTCTGCTCGGTCACGTGACCACAACTTGTGGATTAAGAGTCTTTTTTTGACTGGGAGGAAGGGGGTCTTGCTCACTTTATTACAGTCTTCATTGCCTGACACTCTTGACTTTCAATTCTAATAACTCACATTTCTTTTTTTAAATTTTATTTTAGACTCCAACACCAGAACACAAATACAGAATATAGAAAAGAACCAAAAATGTATTATAAACTTAAATATAACTCACATTTCTAAAGCACTTTAAAGTTTACAAAGCACTTTCCCCACAGTAATTGCACTATTACCTTACTGTATTATATCGTAATATTATTCTTTTCTACTCTAACTTTAGGATGGGCCTGAAGAAGATAAGGTCAGGGTGTCGGGATGCCCTGGGGCTGAGAGGTGAATGACAGAGGTTTTGTATGAACATTCTAAGTCTGCCTAGGGTATTTAGCAGTATTAGATAGTTGTGTGCCTGCCTACTTGCTCTGTTTATTAAGGGTTACAAAGTGCTTTATCTCATTTGAATCTCAGGACATTCCTGAGGAGGAATGCTATCACTCCCTCTGTTTTACAGACAGAGAAACTGAAGTTCAGAGAGTAACTTGTCCAAGGTCACAAAATTATTAAGTATTTGAGGCAGGACTCAAATTCTGGTCTTTCTTACCTGGAAGAAGAAAAGATTTTCTCGTAATACCTAAGTTAAATAATCAGATCTGAAGAAATAAAGCATCAATTGCATCTGATTCTTTGAATTACATGAGTTTACAGGAGGCTTTACTGGAAATAGAGTTTAAGTAGTTTTCCTAAAATTCCAAAGAAACCAAGGAGGGTTGAGAACCTACACTTCCTATCCCATGGTTTGATATTCCCCCCAACTACCACACCTGATTTTACTTTGCGGCTCGTGCTAGGTGGCACAGTCAGTAAGCGGGGATCTCATGACTGGCACATCATCTCTGGACTGGGTTTGGGAAAGTGCCTGTTTACCATTATTTATAGAAATGATTTTACCTTTTCATTTAAATTTGTGGTGTAGAATAAAGTATTACTTCCTGGGATCAGAGGCAGCTTGACGCCAAGAGGCAGATCCAGCAATTGAGCAGCTCCTACTCCTTGAAACTGCATTTTGTGGGGGACCTGTCAGAAAAGAATAGTCTTAGTGGATGGTTTGTAGAAGAAATGAAACATTTGGCACTTCAGTGAGCTCCCAGTTCTAAATGCATCATGGTATCAGGGGGCATACATACAATCAAGTCTTAGGAAGCAAGCAGAAAGGGCATCGAGTACAACCTCCATTCCGTGTAGGAATCCCTTTTACTGTGTGTAGGGGGGGAGTACAGCCTGTGCTCATTAGAGGACATCCAGGCCAACCTCCCACCAAGAACAGCAACACCTCATATAGCATTAGTGGGGTGGGAGGGATCATCTGGCTTTCATTTGGTTACTCTCTGGACCTGTCCCCTGGTGAGGGGCTTCCCTTCACAGCATCCTTGATGGGTATACCACCACTTCTCCAACACCAGGAGGTTCACTACTTATGGGAGGCAGCCCATTCTAACTGCTCATCTTAAGTTTTCAAAAGGGAGTATCAGATGCAGCGGGCCTGGCTGGGGCAAGGGGAGCAGCCTCTCAAACCAAGGCCCTGGAAGTGCTCGTGGTGTGAGCAGGGGAGTCCTAGCCTCAGAGTGCAGCTACATCTTCTATCCCTTCTACACTCATTACAGGCCTCTACAGTCAAACAGTACTAGAATGTTGCCAAATAACTAGAAATGGTCGTTTTAACTTAGTTATATTAGCAGGAGATTGGGTGCTAAGGGAGGTGTCATTTTCTCTGGTCTACTTCAATATATTTCGGTAGGGTCTGATTACTGCCTAGGATGAAAAATCTCCTAACTACACTTCTGGTCACATCCCTAATTGAACATGTTGTTCAACAATCTTGTTCTGTGGGCCATACTGGCCATGGGGTTTTCTTGGAGTGGTTCACCATTTCCTTCTCCAGTGGATTAAGACAAGCAGGTTAAGTGATTTTCCCCAGATCACACAGCTAATAAGTGTCTGAGGCTGGATTTGCACTCAGGTTTTCCTGACTTCACTGAGCCACCTAGCTGCCTCCTGTAGAACATGACACTTTTCTATAAAGGGAAGGGGCAATGATACATATAGCTCACACAAAGAATTATAATCTAAGATTGAAAGACTGAGGCTTTGCTGGTTTTCCCTTTGGTGGCTATAATTTTATTTCCCCTTTCTTTGTGGGTGTGAACATGTTAGTCCATCTGTCAGCATCCCCCACTCAAGTGGGACTGCCTGGGCAGGCTGGGCCAGGCTACTTGTGGACAGTCCAACTTGTTCAGAAGTTTGGGCTTACAATGAGTTGGAATCTGACTCTGCCACTTTTACCCATTTTCCCCAGTTCTGTCCTCTAGGGTCAAGTTGGCAGCCCTGCAGACATCTGAAGATAGGAATCATTTGTTCCACTTAAAACTGTTTCCTTTATCTACGCTAAACACCCCCAGCTCCTTCAACCTAGCTTTGTCTGCCAGGGTTTCCAGCCTAGTTTAAGCTATACTTATAGGATGGGTATCCTCTACCAGATTCCTGAAAATCTCCAGTAATGTGGGGACCTACTATTTCATTTTTAGACAGTTCTGATTGTGCGCTACATGCCTCTTTCACAGTAGGGGTTCCACGTTATGGGAATGTAGGAATTAGAACTGGAAAGGATCTCACAGATCACCTAGTTTATACCCTTCATTTTATAGATGAAGAGACAATTTAGAGGTATGGGGAGAGGCTGAGGGCAGACCTTGGACCAATGGGCAGAAGATTTCAACTCAGTGTATGGGAAAATTCCTTAACTATGAGAGCGGTCCAAAACTGGGCCGCATGGGGAGGAGAGGTCCTCTGGCCGAGGCAGAATGACAACTTGGGCTGCTTGAGAGAGAATTCTTGCTCACTTATGGATTGGGCTAAATGGGCCATGAAGAGCCTTCCAGTTCTAAGATACTTGGTCTCAAAATAATGAAGTGACTTGGGAGCTTAGTAGGACTTGGAACTTGAAAGTACCTCAGAGAGACAAATTGAGGCCTAAGTCCCTGCAGAGATTAACGGTCCCAGAGAGGTTAAAAGGGACATCAGAAGCAATCAAGTTCAATCCCCTGATTTTACAGGTAAAGGAACTGAGTCCCAGGGAGGGAAAATAACCCACCCATGATTACACAGCTACTAACTGGGCAGATCTGAACTCAGCACCTCTGACTCCAACTCCAAATCTCTATAGATGCTGTAGCACCACCAGAATGGGGGGGAGGGGGTGATCCTGACCTTCCCTCAGTCTCCTCACCTCTTCCCTTCAGGCCATTCCTGTCACTCCTTTTTACTGGCCCACTCACACCACCAAAATGGCTATGGAGCCCAGGGGACCACGAGTGGGGCCCAAGGCAGTTCAGAGTGAGGTTAGACAGTGGCTAAGGCCCTGAGCCTATGGCTCCCTGGGTTTGGGTAAGCCTTTGGACCAGGGCTGGGGACTTTCAGGATTTGGGTGGGAGCCTTCCAGGTTAGGAGGGGTGCTTTGGAGGTTTGGGGGCAAGGCCTTCAAGGTTTGGGGACCCCTCACGCTTTGGGGCAGGACCTTAAAGCTTGAGGCAAGGTCCTGGGGCCCAAGGCAGGACCTTAGAGACTTGGGGTGGGGCGGTGGAGTTTGGGACAGGGCCTGGAGGAGGGCCCTTGGGACTGGGGGAATCCCTGGGGCTTTAGGGCATGGTCCTAGGGCCACAGGTGTGACTCCAGGTGTTTTGAATAGTGCCTTCAAGGTTTGGGGAGCAGGGTACTTGGAGTTTGGGGGGGCATAGGTTTTGGGGAAGATCTTCAGCATTTGGGGGTGGACTCTCATATTGGAGACCTCAGTTTGGGCTTTGGGGCAGAGCTTCAAGGTTTGGAGCAGATCTTCAGGGTTTGGGGGTGGCCCCTCAGACTGAGCTTTGAGGCAGAGCTTTGAGTTGTGGGGAGGGCCCATGAGGTTTTGGGGCAGCCCCTCAGTTTTGGGGGACCTCAGTTTGGGCTATGGGGCATAGCTTTGAGTTTTGTAATCCATACTAAAGGCCAAAGGGTGAATATGAATGTCTTCGCTAAATTTGGTTCTCTAATTTCTCTATTTGGTTCTCTCAATGAGAAACATGTATTTGCTAATAATAATCTCAATGGCGTGAGCAAGAGCCTCAAATAAATTGTTTTTGAATATAGAGCCTTAAATGGAAAAAAAAAGAAAAAGAAAAAGAAAAAAGCTCCCATATTCCCATATGCCACCACTGATAGCTTCTCTCTGCTTTCGGGGCCAGTTGCTTAGAGGATAAACAGATGTCATGTATGTTGTAGACACAAGGGCAAAGTTGAATGCCATGGCAGCTGGCAAGGGGTATAAAGCAAAGTTTATAGACCCCAGCCAGGCATCATTTCTCACCATTGGATGGTTTACATTCCTCTTCTCAAACAAAGCATGAATACATTTGACTGTCGTGGAAATCCGCACTACTAAAGATTGAAGTCATCAAAGCTTTTATGGAAAAGCTGATGCTCCTGCTTTCTCTAAAGGCCATAACTAGTCTTTCAAGATCCCAGAAGACCTAGCTGACTGAGATAAGATGCCCCGTCCCTTAATTCTCTGGTGAGAAAAGAGCTTCAGCAGCAATGGAAAGTCATAGCTTTCTGCTCTGTTGCACACAGTTCTTCAGTATCAGTCTTTGCTGGGTGTTACTCAGTGTGATTTCTTGTCTTTGGGCACAGTAAGCCAAAGTCTGTGTTCTCCTTCCTACAGGCTACAGCGCTCTCATAAATACTTCTTCCAGAAACTAATTTAGCTGGTTCCACTTAAGTGAACTGGGAAATGGCCCAACAGACAAGCTGAAGTGGGCGGTGCAATACATGTGCCAGTTATCCAAACTCACTGGATCCCAATGCATTGTATATCTGGGGGGAAGACATGGACTCTGAGGGACATCACGTACTTTCTCATCTCCTGATGTGTGAGGTTTCAAGAAATTGACTTGTTCTTGTGGGACTCTCTACCTTTTGGAATGTTGGATTTAGCACTGGTCTAGCTCAATATTCTCACTTTACAGAGGAGTCTCAGAGAGGGAGAATGACTTGCCTAGGACCACACACCTTTGCCTAGTATGTGACTGAGTCAGGATTCAAACCCAAGTCATTGGATTCAAGTACTATGCTCTTTCTATCACACAATAATATCTCCTCTGATGTAATGGAAAGAGCACTTGAAGAAAGTAGTGGATGGGATTAGAAAGCCCTGTCAACATGGAATAGAGTACATAATTTTACCCTGGGATCACCAGGGGTCAGTCTAAATCTCATGATAGTTTACTATCACATCTACTCATTAGACATCATGAACATTTCTATAAAAAACAAATCTGTGGAGAGTATTTGAAGGAAATCTATAAACAGAAAAGATAAAAGTATAATGTATTTAGGAAACCCAGGTTCTCAGACTCCAAAGCCAGCACTTTCCTCAGTGTACTGCACTGCTTTCTCGGTATCACTGGTATAGGATTCATGACTAGAAAGTGGCCCAGAAAGACATTACATTATTCAAAAAGAACAGGAAAGATAAAAGGCATTGGATTTTAGGGAGTTATTCATGTGCGGAAGTCCAGGAGCCCAAAGGTTGAAGCAAGGTGAAGAACATTTAGATGAAGATGAATGAATGAAAAACCAGAAGCAATATTTTCATGGAAGTATACTAGAGACCACCTAGAGAAAAAGAGGTTTTGGACAAGGCATTAGGGAAACAAATCACAGACCTGACACAGGGGTCATGATGTAGTAGAGATAGGGGGCTTTAATTATCTGGACATTTGCTGGCACTTTCTCTCTCTCTCTCTCTCTCTCTCTCTCTCTCTCTCTCTCTCTCTCTCTCTCTTTCTCTCTCTCTCTCTCCCTCTGTCTCTGTCTGCATGTATCAAAGGCAGAACAGTTGATAAATTCTTGACTTGCTTTAATGATATCATTCTTCAAAAGGTAGAGGAAATGACAAGTGAAACAGCTATTCTGGACCCAACTCTGATCAGCAAGGTGGAAGTTGTCGCTGAAGTGGAAATGATGGGAACTTGGGGACAAGTGATTACCCCATTAGCAAAGCTGTGATAGAGAAGGAAAAGCAAACTAAATGCCCTTTGATGTGACTCTGTTGTTTGGAGGAGCACAGTTTAAGAAATGTTACATAGGATCTATGAGCTTAAAATTCTACTGGGGAGAAAGAACAAATGCTTGTTAATTGAGAAAATAGAAAAACAAAGACAAATATCTCCCCTCCCCTTTCCCATAGAGTTAACCTGCTTATTAAAAAAAAATCTCTAGGGGCAGTTGGGCCAAGATTAATGGGAAACTCACAAGAATCAGGTTTTGAAGATAACGGAAATCTAAAGAAGAAGGAGAGATAGCTGCCTAAAGACATAGTTGGGGGTGCACAGCAAACTCATTGTCTGACTATAGATTATGGAATCAAGGAGAGCTAATGGAAGATGGATTCAGAAACATCGCACAGTCTTCTAAGAATAATGTTGGGAGGGGCAGAGCTTAGAATGAGCAAACAGTAGGGGCTTTTCAAGAAATCTTCATCGGGGCAAGAAGAAGGTCAAAGAAGGAGCAGGACTTCTGTTAGGAGGGAGTGGGATGAGCGTAATGGATGATGGAGAGGAGGCAGAGATACTCCAGAGTTACTGGGGTTTTGCTTTCTCTCTTAAGGAGACTGATTTGGGGACTTGGAGGAAAAGAATAAAAATGATTCATAGACTCAAAACTAACAAATAAGGAAAGCACCTAACTGCCTTCCATGAGTTTAAGTCACTCTCCTGAATGAACTATATCCCAGGGAACCAAAAGAAGGGGGAGCCACTGCCTGTGATCTTTAAGAGATCACAGAAAAAGCCAATTTCCTAATTTTCTAAAAAGGGAAGAGAGGGTGGTCTGTTGCCAGGCCTAGAGGCCTGTGTGGGCTCCCCGAGTCTTCTTACCTCACCTCCGAGGTCTTCGGTTGGCCAAAACCGGATGCTCATATGAGAGAAAGGACGTTCCAGAGTCGAACAAGGGTTGAGCTTTATTTCAGGGTCTCGGTTACAAGTGCAGGGGGGTCTTCCTTAGGAGGAAGAGGGGGAGATTTCCTAAGGAGGCTAGGATCTTAAGGGATTGGAAGTAGAAGTACAAGTGGGGAGAAAAGGGGAGGGGAGAGAGGAAAGAAGAAAGCGGGAGCCTACTGTCCTCTTGGCTCCTCACGTGCTAAGAGAACTTTCAGGCTTCCTCAATCCTACTTAACCTTCAGCCGCATAGTTTGCATCTCAATACCGTGCTGTTAGGTAACTAGGTGTGCCCAGATCCGGGACCATCTTGAGGGCAGGGAGACTCCACCCATCACGTATCTCCCAGGGAGAGGCGGAAATACCCGAGCTAGCCGAGCTAGCTCAGTCTGACCTTCTCGAATCCCCGCTGTTCATGGAGGGCCTCGTAAGACTCTAAGATTTAGAAGTCCCACTTTTACCTGCCCGAGACTGTCCACACGGAATTGAGCTTCCAATCCCAACATCTCCCCTTCTTTGTTATGCGCGGAGCGCACCTGGCTCTAGAGCAAACAGTGGCTGGAGGCTGAGTGAATTAGGAAGGCCTTTAGCATATGAGTACCCTACAACAAGACTTCATTCACACAGAAATCTGCAGCTAGCACAACTGACAAAGGGAGGCATCAAATAAAACAAAGATGAAACTAAATGGCTGAGTTACAACAGGGGAAGTGCAATCAACTGATCCCAAAGCATTTTTTAAGAGGAGCAGCTGGTGTTGGCGCCTTACACGTCACCACCCCCCTTAATCTTGCAAATGGATCTATACAGGTGGAAAATTGGTCACCTCCTCCCCCCCAAGTCCTGGGTTTGTGATATCAAAGTCCTCCTTCAGCCGGTGGAAAGAGATGCCTAGATGGGAAGCTGTCAGCAGCAGTGTCTGCGGTTGTGATGAGGGCTGCCTCCTCTCTGGGCAGCAAGGTTAAAGCTGTCAGCAGCAGGCTCAAGTGGTGTATGATCCTTCTCCGGGGTCTCCGGGCTCTCCGGGGTCTCCGCCTCCTGCGTCTCTGTCGTTTCCAACATAGGTTCCCACCTACAGATCCTTCTAATGGGAATCCACGCATCACCTTTTCCTGTGGAGACACAAACATACCCTGGACCCCATATTAGTATCTTAAAATGTCTCATAGCTGGAGTAATATGTGAGTTCCTTGAGACAGTTGTATCAAGCTCTGATTGTATTAGGCGACCTTTTCCCCTTCTTTGTTTAGCGAGGATCGCCTTCAAGGTGAGATTGATAAGAATGCATAGTGGCTGTTTATTTTGGTATAGCTGCTGCCAGGTGCTTACAAATGCTTGATTAACATCTGTAAGGAACCTGAACTTCCCGGATTTTTTCTTTTTAATAAACACAGGAGCATTCCAGGGTGCTGATTGCTCCTTAACCAGTATTTTTAATGCCTGGAGTTTTTCTGGAGTCAGGGGCCATTGATCCACCCAAATCGGGGTGTCTGACTTCCAATTCAAGGGTGGGGACTCCAGAGCAACAGCAATGGCCCTTACTAAAAATTTGATAACCTCATCCCGAGGCGGCTAATAGCCATTTCGGCAATCAAAACATAATCGGCGGCCAAGTACTGTAATTGATTTCCTGTAGCCTCAAACTGCCCTGTTCCTGTAAATCGTTGATAAGCCTGGGGGGCCTGAGCCCCTAGCCCACCGGTAGTGCTCTTTACCCTCTGAGAAAATTCTGATACCCAAATCACATTCTGCCCAGGGGTAAGGCAGGCTCTAGCTAAGCTCTTCCAGTCATTAGGAGTCAGAACGAACTGACCACTGAGAGTTTCAAGCATGGCTATGACAAAGGGTGAATTAGGGCCATGCTTGGTACAAGCCTCTTTAAGAGTCTCCACTCTCTTCCACTCTATGGGTATGTGGCTCCTTCGAAAGCCACCGGGGACACTGGGGTCCGCTATTTCTAGCACAGGAAATGTCCCTACATCTTCTCCATTCTCTATAGCCTTTCTTATTCTTTTTCCAAACTGGACTGTGGCCCTGAACTGTCTGACCAATGGAGCAGGTTATAAGGAGGCGAAGAGGGAAGGCACGGCGTATTCTCCCCTGCCTCGCCTTTTCCATCTGCTAGATGGAGCTCCGAGTCTATTTTTTCTTTACGCTCCTTAACTTTCCGCTTAACTTTCTGCTTGCCTGGACTCTCCGCCCCTCCCGTGTTCTCCCCTCCCCTCTCTCCGCTTCCACTCTCATTCCAATCCCGCCCTGGCCTCTCCGGCCCTTCCAGCAGGCTCTTAATTACACCGAATATCAGGAAATCTAAATCCTCCAGCTCCAGAGGGTATTGTTGCTCATAAGCAGTCATTTGCTCTCCGACCGCTCCCCATTTTTCTCTTGATATTCCTGCCTGCTTGAGCCAGGGAGAAACTTTCCAAATCCTTTTACAAAATTCTCAGAGGTCATCTAACTCTATTGTGACCCCCGCCTTCCTGCATTCCCTGTGAAGTTTCTCAGCGCAGACCTCCTGTTCCTCTGGCTTTATTACTGGCAATAGATTCCCCATCTCTGCCCTTTTCCCATGGGGGTGGGAAGCTTCTCTCACTCTTTCTCTCCTTCCGAATCTAGGATTCGGGACTCGCTTCTTTCACAGCCCCTTCCGGGTGTTCCCCAAAAACACCCAGGATTATCTGCGCTCCCAGTCCTCTGTTCGGAGATGCCAACTGCCAGGCCTAGAGGCCTGTGTGGGCTCCCCGAGTCTTCTTACCTCACCTCCGAGGTCTTCGGTTGGCCAAAACCGGATGCTCATATGAGAGAAAGGACGTTCCAGAGTCGAACAAGGGTTGAGCTTTATTTCAGGGTCTAGTTACAAGTACTGGGGGGTCTTCCTTAGGAGGAAGAGGGGGAGATTTCCTAAGGAGGCTAAGATCTTAAGGGATTGGAAGTAGAAGTACAAGCGGGGAGAGAGGGGGAGGGGAGAGAGGAAAGAAGAGAGCGGAGCCTACTGTCCTCTTGGCTCCTCACGTGCTAAGAGAGCTTTCAGGCTTCCTCAATCCTACTTAACCTTCAGCCGCATAGTTTGCATCTCAATACCGTGCTGTTAGGTAACTAGGTGTGCCCAGATCCGGGACAATCTCGAGGGCAGGGAGATCTCTCTCCCATCACGTTTCTCACGGGAAGAGGCGGAATTACTCGAGATAGCTCGGTTCACCTCGATCCCCTGCCGTTTCCTGGGGGGTTCTCGTGAGAGCTCTAAGATTTAGAAGCTCCCACCTTAACCCGCCCGAGACTGTCCACACGGAATTGAGCTTCCATTCCCAACAGTCTGTAAACTAGAAGCCAGTGAACTTGGGTTAGACTCCTGGCAAACTTGTAGAATATAACAGTAAAAAGGATGGTTTGTGCCCACTTAGAAGAGAAGTGGACATAATAAAGACAGCATGGCTTTATTGAGAATAGGCAGACCAGATTCATCTTTGTCTCTCTCTCTGTCTCTCTGTCTCTCTCTTTTTTTGACACAGTAGCTATCACTTTTTTTTTAGCTGACATTTATGTATTGCTTTAAGGGTTGCAGAGGATTATATATATTATCGCATTTGGTCCTTACAATAACCCTGGGAAGCAGGTACTATTATTATCCCCATTTTACAGATGAGGTTTCTGAGGCTGAAAGAGGTTAAGTGACTTCCCCAGGGGCACATTTGAACTCAAATCTTCCTGATGGAAAGTCCATCACTCTCAGTCACTGTGCCACCTCAGGACATAGGATATTTGAGTTTCAGAAAGTTTGATAAATATTCTCCTGCCATGTTTACAGACAAGATGGTGAGCTATCAGCTAGACAAAGGCATAGTAAGGTGGATTCAGGTCAAATGGAGGAGATAGGAACTTTAGAGAAGGTATGTGGTTTACTTCTCTTATGGAGTTCAAATCCGGTATGGGCAGAAGACACAAACCCAGATCATTTCAATATCCTTTAATACAGATAAGTACAGTGTATTGAGGCAAGATTTGAGTATACTGTGAAGTCTGAAGGGGAAAGTCATCACTGACCTTCAAAAACGTCCTGAATCCTGCAGAGGCACGCACATTGTCTTCCACTGATGCAATATGGGCTTCCCCTAAGCTTTTCTTGCCTGTGGCCAACTTGAGCAATCCCAAAGAGATCCCAAAGACATGAAGACAATGTGCTTCATTTGGCAGCAAATGAAATAGCGAGCACTTTTCAAACAAGTCCGTGGGGTTGCTTGGTGGTCACTTTGTTTGTCTTTCCTAGCCAGTAATTGTAGATCCTAACAGTTTTCAGAATCATCAGGTTTTAGGATGGAGGTTCTGAAGATTGTGAGGTTTTGTTTAATCCCAGTTAGTTATCTGACAGGCAGCTAGGTGGTGCTGCATTGGATAGAGCTCTGAGCCTGGAGTCAGCAAGACCTGAGTTCAAATCCGGCCTCAGACACTTACTAACCGGCTGATCCTAGACAACTCACTTAATCCTGTTTGCTTCAGTTTCCTCATCTGTAAAATAAGCTGGAGAAGAAAATAGCAAACCACTTCTTTTGCCAAGAAAACCCCAAATGGGGCCATGAAGAGTAGGACATGACTGAAAATTACTAACAGCAAAGTCATCTGACATCCTTAAATCCATTGTGTTTTAAAAAAATTTTTATTTTTCAAAGTTTTTTTGGATGCTTTGTGCTTTAACATCACAGTTGTTTCTAGATATCCCCCCACCTAGTCCCCCACCCATCCACCCACCCACCACTGATCCTTCCTGTGAAATAAAAGAAAACAGTTAAACCAAGTCCACCAGCAAAATTGTTGATTGACTGGCCATGTCTCACAGGGCATGCAATATTCTATACTCATAGTCCCCCTTATTCTGAAGGAAAAGGGGAGATGCATTTCTTCAGTGTTCTTGAGTCTAGTTTCACATCAATGAATTTCCTTGGGGCTCTTATGTCTATACTACAAACTAAGGAAATCTAGGCAAAAGGAGCAGATCCTTGGGAGAGGATTATCAATTGAGAGCTAGAAAGGACCTTTGAGGCTACTGAGTCCTCATTCTGAAGATAAGGAAAACTGAGCTCCATATGGTTTATGGGACTTAACTGAGGGTACACAAGTAGCAAAGACTAGGAAGCAAAGTCATGCAAGGTAGTACAGCACACTTTCCCTTTCACCATACTCCCTTGGGACTGGAACTGTGAATTCCTTTGTATAAGGGACTCCCAGGTGAGGAAAGTCCCTCTATCAGTCACCACCTTCTCAGCTGGGCCAGCACACAGTGCAGCAGCAACATTGTCTTTGAAATACTTTAAAAGTTGTTCACTTTTCTGAACCAAGCTATTTTTATATTGGGATGCTAAGGTTTCTGGTATAACATATGCCTCCCTTGGTTCCCTTCTGTTCAGCTTTGGTTTGTTTGTGTCATGTTTAATCTTGTAAGCTGCCTTCAGTCCTTCTGGAAATAGGTTGGGTGGAAATCCTAAATCATAGGATCATCGAATCTTAGAGCTCGAAGGGACTTTAGAGACCATAAATAAATATTGGGTTATGTCGGAGAAGCTGTACACATACATTAGTATGGTACATGCTGGCGCATACTTGAAGAGGAGGATTTTATCCCCAGACCAGTCTTAAATAGGCTTTCTTGCCCATTTATATTTCCTTTTCATTATCAGCTACACAAATACTCAAAGGATCTGAGATCTCAATGGAGTGGAGAATTAACAACAGCCCTATGAGGTAAGTAGGGGAATAGGGACCAGGACTGGATTTGTGATTTCACTGGTATAAGGAATACCTAGGTGAGAAAATTCTCCCTAGCATCGAGCAAGTCAGCATCTCTGCAATTTAGAGTCTTTGGGAGCTGGCTGGGGGCATTGAAAGGTTCAATAACTTCCTCAGGGTAACACAGCCAGGACCCATCAGAAGTGGGGCTTGAATCCACACTGTCTTTCATGGCACAAAAGTAAATTGTACAAGTATCATTAGCCCCATTTTACCGATGAGGAACCTTTTCTAAGGCCACCCAGCTTATGAGGCTTAGAGCTTGGTCTTGGATCCCAAACTCCTGATATCGAATTCAGAGTTCTTTCTAATACACCAGCCTCATTGGCTCCCTGTGAATATGATGTGGGGAGAAATGTTTGGGACAACTCTACTCCCAAAGCACACAGACTGAACTTTAGCCTGAACAGTCTGTCTGGTTTGTCTAGACCCTTTTGTTCCATTATGTATGGTTTAATTCCTCCTGTCCTTTTCATATCTGAAAGAAGTATTTTTCAAACTCAGAAATCCTTTCTTCTACTTGGCCAAAGAAAGGGCAGTGTGGCCTTGACATTTCAGGCTAAGCACCAATTTGGGGTCCACTTTCTCCAAGACTCTTTTTATGTGTGAATTGAATGTATCAGGTGTTTCCTGGTCAATTCACAGTGAAAAATGTCAAAAGAGGTCAAAAGATGGGACCTTTATCTCTCTACCTCTCAGAAGCATTGTATAACCCACGGTGACATTTTTTGAGTCTGTTTCAGTCTTTCCTGCTGTCAATTTCTTCCTTTACAACTCAAGGGTTGTGGGACAGATATCTTACTTAAGGACTGGGACTTCTGATCAGGCCAGTGAGAGTGAACTATGAGACTTTCATAAGAGTTCTTTAGTTTATTTTTACTTTTTTGTAATTTGTTCTTGTCGTTCAGTTGTTTTAGTCATGTCCAACTCTTCGTGACCCCTGTTGGGATTTTCTTTGCGAAGATACTGCAGTGGTTTACCATTTCCTTCTCTGGCTCATTTTACAGATGAAGAAACTGAGGCAAACAGGGTGAAATGACTTGCCCAGGGTCACACAGCTAGTAAGTATTGAGGCCAGATTTGGACTCAAGATGAGTCTTCCTGATTGTAAGCCCAATGCTTCACCCACTGTATCACATAGGTAATTAAAAGAATGGAAAAGTATTTGTTTTGTAAGTTAGTTATATAAGTAATAGAGTTTATTCACCTATTCCCCAGTTATTTCTGATTTCTTGCTACTGCAAATAGTGCTCCTGGGTGTGTATATATATATATGCATACACACATATATACATATATGTATATGTATGTACATATACATATATATATACACACACACATATAAATACACATATTTCCCGACAGACAGGGATTTTGCTGTTGTTAATAACATTCCTGGGGTGTAAGCTCAAATGCCAGGTCAGAATTAAAGTGTAGGGCAGACAATAATTTTGTAATTTTTCTTGAAGAATTCTAACTTGTTTTCCAAAATGATCAGACTAACTCAACAACTCAGCGGAACAGCAACACTTCTCAAAGTGTGATCTGAGGATCCCTGGGGGTCCCCAAGAACTGTAAGAGTCTTTTTAGAGGTCCCGAGCAAGCAGCATTAACAACAACAAACTACCATCCCCACCACACAGCAGGGGGCTTGGAGTCAGAAAGACCTAAATTCAAATCTTGGCTCAGATACTTTGCTGTGTGACCCTGGGCAAGACATTTCTCTTAGCCTCAGTTTCCTCATCTATAAAATGGGGATAATAAGTCTCTTCCTCACAGGACTGTTGTGAAGACCAAGAGAGATGATGTATATAAAGCACTCTGTAAACCTTAAAGTGCTGTATAAATGGAAGCTGTTAGCATTATTATTACAGTTGTAGAATTCCTATGGGTTTGCAAAATGCTTTTCTCAGATGAGTCTTTGACATTAGTAGTGCACAGAGCATGATTGCTCCGATTTTATAAATGATAAAATTGAAGCTCAGAAAGGAGGAGAACAGAAATAGTAAATGTCAGAAATATTATTATTATGGTTAATGATAATATCACATACACACGCATGCACACACACATATACATACTTTAAGGTTTGCAGATATCTCATTTTATACTTATAACTGCTGTTTTTATCCTCATTTTACAGACAAGGAAACTGAGGCTCCTAGAGGTTAGATAACTCACCCAGGTTCACAATACTACTACTACTACTACTACTAGCTAGCTAGCATTTATATAGCACTTGTGATGTGCCAGGCACTGTGCTAAGCACTTTACAAATATTGTCTCATTTGAGCCTTACAACAACCCTAGGAGGTAGATGCTATTACTAACCCCGTTTTACAGATGAGGAAACTGAGGCAAGTAGCAGTTAAGTGACTTTCCCACACAGCTCGTACAAGTGTCTGAGGCCAGATTTGAACTCAAGAATTCTTGACTCCAGGACCAAAGCTCTATCCACTGGGCCAGCTAGCTGCATCTAAAGTGGGATTTGAACCCAGGCCTCGTCTCTTATCCAGAGTATGTGATGGAGTGTGGATGTGAAATCATTCTAAGAACAATGTACAAAGTTAATTGCTTATTTGAATCAGATTCGCCAAAGGGCTTCAGTCACTGCTGGAGCACCCTTTTGTGAGAAGCACCATGAAACAGTGGGGTGAGGACTTGTAGTCACAATAATAACTCACAAGGCAAGCCAACACTCCAGAGCTTCAGATAGCAGTCTTCTAGAGACAGACATGGAATTGTTAGATGATTTCGGGGCCAGAGGTGAGAGAAGAGGATCAAGCAAGTTATGGGGTTAGCACAGAATGTCTGGGAAGGGGATCACCTCCCTAATGACCCCAAGTTCAATTTTCTTCCAGAAGGAGGCTGAGCCCTTAGGGTAATAGCTTGAGACTGGATGTTGATACAGCTCTCTGGGGTGAAAGAGGGACTTACCAGTTTGTTGATGTGTTGCCTTTGCAGGCCCAGGGTGTTTTCCTTTTAAGGGTCTGTATAGGTCCTGAAGACAGGTGGGGTTCACTAGAGAGGGAAGGGGAATGGCATCAACTCTATGTATTGTTGTGAATTCTTTCTGTATTTTCTGTGGGATGAAACAAAGGTTGTTTTTTACCTGACAGCGTATGCATTGTTACCTTGAGTCCTTCGTGGAATCTGAGTACCCCTGTTAACTGTTTTTGGAGACCCAGACAGATGCAAGCTGTGTTTAAGCTACATTCTGAGGCAATTCTGAGTGGGAGCCAAATGGGTCAGAGAAAGATTTTGGGGTTCTGCCCCAAGATTGAAGTCAATCTGTATAAGTTCAAAGTTGTATCCAGGGACACAGGTTACAGCTGGAAGCACATGTGAGGACTTCTTTGAAAAGAATTATATTGAATTGGCTAGGAGCGCACATTATTGCTATCTATGCCAACAGTGCTGGTGTATAGAGTACTAGGGATACATTAAGCAAATATATATATTTATGTATGGTCATATCTAAGAATTTATAACATGAGGGAGAAGAGAAATGATTACTTTGTAATTGTTTAAGTACACTAATAGAGATGTATTTGCCCATGCCTACATGTAGCACTCTCCTTTATGACTTATTGTTTTGTCCGTCACTTCTCATTTTTTCTAAAAGCATCTATAGTTAATTTCCATTTATCTAGCATCCCACGATCAGGTAACTGGAACATCTCAGCTTCTTTTTGGCCTTCTCCTTTTAATGAGAAAGAGACAAATGAAGTGCAGAAAGGGTTTCATTTTGAAAGCCACCTCTAGGCTATTGTACATGGTCAGTACAGACCTAGCCAATCTTCCCACTGTGAACATTAGTCTGCATCTAAGGACTGATATTCGTGAGGCTGACTTAGAGGCATTCCAATATCCTGAAGTGTCTTCTGAGTTCTCAAAGAAAGATTATATTCCTTAGGATCTTAGTATTAACTGTGCTTGAGTATTTCACTATATTTGGAAATTGCCATCAGCCAGACAAGGGTTCATGGCTAGCAGCCTTGAACAGAAATAAGCAAAGTGAAGGGTATTGGCCCCAGTATGAAACTGGGGGCTAAATGGAGAGGGGAAGTGAATAAACACCAAGGATATCAGACTGAGATTAGGAAGTTCAAATGAGCTGGAATATACTGTAATGAGGGATAGGAAAAAGGTGCTGGGGCAAACCCAGTGAGGGAGAGGTCAGATCAGGAGAGGGCCATCTGTGTTCTGGTGCCCTCTGCCCTTCCAGATGTCATTTGGACTAGTTTTCTCAATGAAGTCCATGCTATGGCCAAATTACATGAGTTTCTGTCCCTACAACCTTCCCTGTGCATTCTTTCTTTTCTTTGAAAATAAATCAATAAGTATTTAATTGAGTACCTACTGTGTTCCTGGCACTATTCCAGTTGTTGGGAATGCACGAACAAAAATGAATTAGTCTTTGCCCTGAAGAGACTTCTATCCTGTTAGAAAACAACATACGTTGCATATACAAATAATTTAATTTAATTAAAGCTGCTTATATTTGCATTCAAAGGAACTGAAACCTCATTTTCAGTTTTGATGTCTCTTAATTTTTTTTTGCAGAGGGATATTTACTTTAAAGATATAGCAATACTAAAAGTAAAGGAATTTTTCACCAATACCTCAGGTCCGCTCTTCTCCCCGCCGCCCCCCCCCCCATTTAGGTATCTTGAGCTTGGTTTTCATGTTTGCCTCCTGAGAAAATGGCCTGGACAAGAGTAGCCAAGGTAACAAGAGTAGCCAAGACAGTCAGTGAGGTGTTACCAAGGGGCTTTATGTTTATGGTGGAAAACCATTCACTCGGAGATGAATGACCAAGTTCTTTCTTAGATCTTAGATGTGTCATGAACACAGTGTGAACTGGACCTGATCACAGATGAACTCTTCACATCACTGAGGTTTCCAAGCAGGTTAGCAGTTAAGTTTTGACTGTTCTTTTAGAAGTAGCAAAAGAAATAGTATTTGAACAATAAGTTGGCCAGCTCCCATGTGTTACAGTTCTGAGAATGACTCGTCCAGGGTCGTAGTGAATCAGAAGTACCTTACATTTTCCTCAAAGTAAAATGCCTTGGAACAAGGCCATAGAGACAATTAGACAATTTGGTTCCTGAATTCCCTTCCGGATCTAATGTTCTATGACCTGGGGCCCATGAACTTAAAAGTTTTTGTTGATAACTGTATTTCAGTGTAATTTATTTCCTTTTAAATCACATGTATTTTATTTTATGCTTTTAAAAACATCATTCTAACAAGGGGTCTGTGTAGGCTTTCCCAAACTGCTCACAAAAAGTTTAAGACTCCCTGCTCTTTGACTGAAATGAAAGTGTAGACTTGACTACTAAGACATGTCAGCAGCTGGTGGGGTTAAGACTTCCTCTGGAAACAGAAATCTTGATGTTAACCATTGCTGATGAATTGAGCATCTTTAGAGATGAAAAGAATTTGAGGATTTTTGTACAAATGGTCCTCAGCTGCATTTTTTCACCCTCAGTGTCTCAAATGTGTCGTGTAGTTCTCCCCCTCCCACTGCTAGTGCCTCCCCCCTCAGATTTCCTTCCATCTGCTCTGTATATATCTGGCATGTATCTAGTTATTTCCATGTTGTCTCTATGGGACTATAAGCTCCTTGAGCGAAAGGACTGCTTTTGCCTTTCTATGTATCCCCAATGCTCTGTGCAGTTCCTGGCACATATATTTTAAGTGCTTAATAAATGCTTGATAATTGATTGATTGCTGGAGATATTTGCTGGCAGTTCAGAGTAACATAACATCCTCACTATAGAGAGCAGCATACTGGGACTCTGGAGTGCCAGGGTTCAAGTCTTCACTCTGCCTCTGACTCAGAGAATCACAGGATGTCAGCACTGGAAGGGACTCTTTAGGTCATCTGGCCCATTTCCCTGGTAAGAGAACTGGAGTTTGGAAGTTGAAGTGAGATGGCATATTGGACAGAGCACAGGATTTGGATTCAGGCTCTGGGTTTAGATCTCCCATCTGCTCCTTACTACTTCTGCGACAAGGGTGCCTCTTTCCCTACTTTGAGCCTCAGTTTGTTCATCTGTAACCCAAGGTGGTGGCACCAGTGGATCTCTCATAGCTCCAATAGTCTGTAAGTCTGTGTTGGTGAGGCCTCTCTGGTCAAGTTCACCAGGAGTGACAGTTTAATATTGTGCTGTCTATTCTCTGAAGGGGAGAAAAGAATGTTTTCCTAATGTCATCAACATCCCAGGAATGACATGTTCCCCTTCTTAAAATTGCGCCACTGTCCTTGGGTAGGGACTGCTTCTGCTTCTGCTTCTGCTTCTCATTTAGCCCCCTAGAGAGTTTAGGAAAAGGCACGGAGTAAAAATAGCAGGGTCACTGTGGGAAGCATACTTCTGTCTGGGCCAGGGTCTCAAGACTCTTAATGGGGCACTAAATGAGACTCCCAGGGGCATCTAGTAGTCCCAGGACACCAGCTCCAGATGTGACCTACTGGTTTCCCAAGATGACTCACTGTATACCATTGTTCTTTCCTAACAAGTCAATAAAAGCAGGGGTGAAGCTATGAGCATCTTCAGAACAAGAAGTTCTCCTTGGTGAGTGTATTGCAGTCACGTCCTCCACTCTTTTCTCTTCTCCTCATAAATCCTGCATGCCTGACTGAGGGGACTGGAAGGCTGGGATATTTGGTGGCTTGTGTTTCCATAGCCTCTGGCTTAGACGTGTCACCTTGAATGCTGTCACAGAAAAGATGAAATTATGCTAAGTGCCCTCATCCAACCTCACTTCCCTCATCCTCCCCTGAAATAGGCAAAAGGGGAATGTTTGAATTGGCTTCCATTTAAAAATGTATTGTTTTCCCTCCATGATGAATAAGCATCTTTCATTTATGCTAACACTTCCTTAAATAATTGTGCATTCTTCTACCAGTGGTCTTGGAGTTGGAAGATCTGGCTGGATTTACATTCTCGTTCTGACAATTCCTAACTGTGTGAGCCTGGGCCTATAAAACAGGGGAAACAATACCAGCCCTGTTTCCTACTCAGGGCTATTGTGAAGAAATTGTTTTGGAGGTTGGAAAGTGCCATTAATGGAATAATGATGACGGAAGTGATGAGGATAGGGATGATAGTGATGGAGGAGATGACAACTTCCTCTGGTTCCTGCACCCCACTAAGGAGTGAGGGACCCAGGCAGATGCTGAGCCTGGTAGACTTTCAGGAGTTTAGGAGGTTAGGGAAGTGAAGAAGGTACATGTATAGCAATCAGTCAATCAATAAACATTAATTAAGTGCATGCTAGGGTGCCAGGCACTCTGCTAAGAGCCCAGGATACAAAGAGAGGCAAAAGACAATCCTTGTCCTCAAGGAGATTATAGTCTAATGGGGAGAGAGTAAGCAAACAAATACACACAAAGCAAACTTTGTATATAAATAAGAAATAATTAACAGAAAGTTAGCTGAATTGAGAGGGGCCGGGATAGGCTTCCTGTGGGAAGTGGGATTTCAGTGGGACTTAAAGGAAGCCAGGGAAGTCAGTAATCAGAGGGGAGGAGGAACAGCATGCCAGGCAGAGGGGACAGCCAGAGAGAATGCCAGGAGCTGAGAGAAGGAGGGTGTGGTTTGTGGAACAGCCAGGAGGCCACCGTCACTGGATAGAAGAGTACATGTAACAAGTCAAAAGAGGAAGGTATCAAACGTTCAGCATCATCTACCCTCCAAAACTGGAGCCCTTAAGTCTGTCTTCTTGGGCACCAGACCTATGGCCTCTGGGGGAGTGTGGGCCTTCATTCCTCTTTGGTGGTCACGCTTGTAGTTCTTATATGGGGCACACAGGAGGTTGCATCTGCCCCTCAGCATGAAGCTGTGAGATTGGTAGCAGAGCGTGGGGCCCTGGAATACTCCTGTCTTTTGGGGGGAATCTGTGATTTCATTGATATATGTACTCTCTCCACCTGTGTAGATCATAACCTCTCTATACCTCCCTTAACAGGGGGCTTCTGGGAGCCACTGTGGCCAAAAGCTTGGCAAACTGTTCACAAGTCTCTGAACTTCTCGAGGCTGGTGTCCAGATGACACAGTCCACTGCCAGGCCCACAAATGAAACCTTTCCTGCTTGAATTTCCATGGAAAGTCCTCAAGAGGCTAGGTTTACCTCCACACCATGAGGACGTATGGGAGGAGGAAGATGGTAAGAACTTTGCAAGTAGTAGGCACTGCACGTTTGTTGAATCAAATGAGGCTTAGAGATGTTCAGTGACTTTCCCAAGGTCATATAGCAAGGTATTGTGGTACAGCAAGGACTGAACCAAAGTCTCTTGCCATCCAGTTCAGTGCTTTCTCTTACACTACGTTTTCTCTCTTCCAGCAATCTCATCTGACCTAGCTAGCTATGGATCCGCCCACAAGTTGTACCCTAAAGCATCAGTCTCAGATTTTACTGAAATCCAGATAGGTCCTAGATTGTATAGATTATATACTGTGTATCTATAGCCTTCCATTCAAGGCTGCCAAAGAAAGCCAGGGAAGTCCAATTGGGATTATTTTGGTTATTGAAACTTGAAAGTTGTCTCTTTCATTCAAGGCCTCAGGGCAGATACTCAATAAACATTTACCTTTGTTTTATAGATGGAGGTTTGTCAAAATAGAGTTGCAGGCAGAGTCTTCTTTTTCCCAGTGACAGGCCAACAGTTGCACAAAAGGGATGACAGCTGCCTTCTTTCACTACTTGACTTAACTCTGGCAAGCTGGCCTAGGACCAAGGTGGCCATGTGGCCTGTCACCTGGGAAGTTAAAGTTGCTATGAGCAGTTGTGGAAATGTGGGAGGGAAATGAATAACCCTTGCCACTCTCGTTCCCCAAAAAAGAAAAAATTGAATGCTGAAGGGGTCTTCTAAGTCATCGATGGCCCAACAGTTGGCTTGACTGATGCATGATCAGGCCCCTGAGAGGACCTTTCTTTTGTATGCCATTGAGCACATCTACTCTATTATCAAATCAGTTATTCTTGGGGACTGAGTGGCACATTGGTCACACAGCTGTTGATGAATAATCAATGAAGTCTTGCTAAATGCCACCAGACAATAAGGTACAGGTGTCATTTAGCAGGCAGGCAGCCTGGCTGAGGGGAATGCTCCAACCTAGAGCTGGGAAATAAAACTTTCATTTCTTGGGCCACCAATAAAAAACCATGGAGCCATATACGATCAGAGCCATAGACCGTCAGAGCACAAAGGTGATACCTTTGAGACTCTCTAAGACAAGGGGTTCTTCACCATTTTATGTGCCCTGGACCCCTTTGGCAGTCTGATGATTCCTGTGTGCTCCTCAGAATCATGTTTTACAAAATCCTTCATCCTCAAAAGAAATGCCGTATTGCAGTTAGAGGTTAATGAAAATTAAGATGTCATTTTCCTCCCAAGTTCTAGATCCCTGAAATCTACCCACAGACTCCCTGCAAGGTATAGAACCCTGGGTTAAGAACCCTTGCTCTAGGCCAAAGTCACACAACCAGTTGGTAGCAGAGCCAGGATTACAGGCCATCCCCTTCTCCACCCCCTTCCCTGCTGGTCCATAACAAGTCCAGTACACATTTACATCATGATCTTGTCTATAGCCATACGAAATGAGGCATCAAACACAGGGAAGGGAGCAGAAGCAAACAATATCTATGATATCTACAACAACAGTTGCCACAAACCAATGAAAATCAAAGGCTACAAAAGGATGCAGAAAAAGTTGGGCCCCAAAGAAGAGCTAGGAGAAGCAACTCCCTTATTCTTTGGCAGAGGTGGTTCCGTGGGTGTGGAGTGTTGGCATAGGGCCAGTTTTTTGATCTGTTGATGGATTTTGTGATTTTTTTTCTTTTCTTTCTCTTTAATCTTTTTTTTCTTTGTTATAAGGGATGGCTCTCTAGGAGGGAAGCAGGGAGAGGTACTGGGGGAAATCTACTTGATGTCAAACCAAAATATATCAACAAAATCTATTATTAAAAGAAGAAAGTAGGCAATGAAATAAATACAAAGGCATACGCTACTTTTACTCTCATAAATGCCCCCATTTCCACCTGTAATTTTCCTTCTAACATCAGGAGAGAAAGCGCATGCTTTGGCCCCACTCTCAGGGCCACCTGACTACATGTCCCATCAGGAAGCCAGAGAGCCCCAAGGGTTTTGTGGACATTCCTTTTCTCTGCCATGGGATAGACCCCCTCACTGGTGGCATCCCCCCATCTGTTACTAGTACCCCAGTTCCATTTAATCACTTCACATTATTTGATTTTTATGAAGCTAGGTAGTACAGTGAATAAAGCGTCAGCCTGGAGTCAGCAGGAACTTAGTCAACCTGAGTTCAAATCAGACACTAGCTGTGTGACCCTGGACAAGTGACTTAACCCTGTTTGCCTTAGTTTCCTCATCTGTAAAATGAACTAGAGAAGGAAATAGCAGACCTCTACAGCATCTTTGCCAAGAAAATCCCAAATGGGGTCACTGAAAGTTGCACATGACTGAAAAATGACTGAACAGCAGCATATACAGCAAGAATAAATGTACAAACATTTCCCACCAAAAGCTCAGCAGCAAAATCTCTCCTATTTCAGAGGTGTCAAACACATAGCCCACAACATTTCCAAGAACAGCACAACCCAGATTAGAATGCAGTTCCTACCAGATTTTAATGTGTTGACGTATTAATTTTTAAAAAATCTACGTAAACATGGTCCATCCAGTCAAGTCAGGCCATAATCCTAGGCTTATTCCTACATCTCTGCTTTTGTGACAGTCCCATTGACTGGAATCTTCAAATATTACTCATTATTCAAAGCTAAGCTCAAGCCTCTCCTCCTCCATGTAGCCCTCCCTGATTACTCGACCTCTTTCCCCTTTGGACTCCTATCATGCTTGAAGTTGGTGCCCAACACCTGTGTCCATGATACATAGCCACACATTCACTGTTATTTCATATGTATAACTCATGGCTCAGAATCAAAGTTCTGGGTTGATACAAACTGGATTTGATACTTGGAGCTTCTCATGACTCAATGTCTTTAGTTCATGCCTCCACTCAGTGTGGAGAACATCACTTGAGAACATCAGACACTTCCTGTCAAGGTCTCTATAGAAAAGATAAAGGAGCCTTCAGTTCCCTTGCAAGTACTCAGGCTAACACAATGGACTTTCACTTGACTCCATAAATGGGCACTCCTTAAGTAATCCAAACAAGCCTCCTTCCCTCTTCAGTAGATCTCACCTCCCCCAGGGACCTCTATAGTCACTCCCTCAGATTTATAATACTACCCTAAGATTGAGGCTTCTGTGAAAGGGGAAAACTCTTGGGATAAATATTCCATATAATCCACAGTATTAATGAAGGATCAAGATTTGTTCTTCCACATCATGGCTCTATCTTACCACTCCTTGGGCCCCTTTTCTCCAAAGGTTTGTGCAGTAATTCTTTGCCATTGCCACTTAGGGTCACATAGTTCTTTCTTCTCCTGGGCCCATATGGTTACCCCCATGACTGGTGAAGGGGGTGCCTTGCTTTTGGTCCTTACTGAAGTTTTTGTGCCTGGAAGACAGAAAACTGGGCTTGTCTACTTGCTTATGGCCCTTGAGAAATCTGGGCCAGCCATCTCTCACCCAGATGATTGAAGCCTTGGAAGTGCTGTCACCTTGAAGGAGGAGCCATTATTATCCTAAGTGGGAGGACTGACTTTTTTTTTTTAAATTAGTATGTCTAATACAAAAATAGACACTAACTGCATGACCCTGGGCAAGTCACTTAAATCTCATTTGCCTAAGTTTCTTCGTCTGTAAAATGAGCTAGAGAAGGAAATGGCAAACCACTCCAATATCTTTGCCAAGAAAACACAAGATGGGGTCACAAAGAGTCAGACATTACTGAAACAACTGATCAACAAAATACGATAATCATATTAATATATAATTAATAATATATTAACACATATTAATAATCATACACTTTGCCATTTACTATCTATTACCTTAAGCAAGTCACATCACTTTTTTGGGGCCTCGGTTTATTTATTTTTAAAATGGAAAGGGGCACACCAGAGATAGCATGATGCAGTGACAAGAGAACTTGATGGCTTTGGAGTCAGTGAAGTTGAATTTGAACCCTGGCTCTGTCATGTACTCCCTGTGTGAACTTGGGCAAGTCTTTGAGGGTTGGAAGAAATACTGAAAGATCCCGGCTCAAATTCCATCTTGGCTGTGTGACCTTGGCTAAGTCCCTTCACCTCTCTAGGCCTCTGTTTCCTTATTTATAGAGTGAGGGAGTTGGAAGCAATGACCCGAAAACCCCTTCCAGATTTGGCTATGATCTTATGATCTAAAGGGATTGCTGGAATGGGGACAAAACAAAATGCTATGTGAGGTCAGAAGGGAAAAGGGGAGAACAGACTTCATGGAGGAGGTGGTATTGCAGTTGGGGGTTTTAAGGATAGCAGGAGGGAATGTGGCACAGTGGATAAGAGATGGACTCAGAGCCACGTAGACCTTGCTTCCAGTCCCACTTCTGACATATGCTGGTTGTGTAATCCCATGTGGGCAAGTAACCTCACAATACCCCAGGCAACACCGTTGCAGAGAAGGTAGAAATCTGCACTGGTAGAGGGAGTTTCCTCATTTGAGATTTCCTTGTAAAAATGAAGTCACAGATCCATGCTCTCTCTGTCCTTTAAAAGATGGGTAGAATTTCAACAGAGATGGAGGAAAGAGATTCCAGGTATAGGCTAAGCTGTGAAAGAGTTGAAGTGCAGGGTGCATTGAGGGTAGGGGAGGGAAGGACAGATGGTAGCCCAGTTTGACTGGAAGGCATAGTATGTACATTGGAGTAATATGAGATAAGGCTGGAAGGCTAGGCTGACACCAGATTGTAGAGAGCCTTGAATGCCAAGCAAGGGAATTTGAACATTTCTCAGGAAGCACTAAAGAAAGGTTCAGGGAGCCACTGGAAATTAATAAGCAGACACATTATCAGATCTTATGCCTACGGATGGATTGTCCTGGCAGCAACAGGAAGACAGAGAGAAGTAGAGAGTGGAAGGGAGGGGTGACCCAGCTGGTGGTAATGAAGACCCATATTAGGATGGTGGCAGTGGAAAGAAACAGAAGGGACAGATGGGAGAGATATTTGGGGAGGTGAAATTGACAGGTTAGGGAAATGGAAAATTCAAAGAGAACCTTAAAGTTATCTATCCAGAAGAATGAGTAAATAGTGTCACCCCTAGTAGAAACAAGTAGAACAAAAGGAAGAGTCATCATCATACCGCCTGTGAACATTAGGGAGCTTGAGGTCTTAATGCAAAGAGGCTAATTCAGTCCCCTCCCCATCCCCTTTAGGTACCAATGAAACTAGCAGGGCTGGGACTCATGTTCAGAATGTGACTTTGGAAGCAGACCAAAAGGAACATACAAGCTAAAAAGCGCAGTGGAAATGATGTTGGGTATTTAATAAGATATACTCATGTGAGGGAACCGAGGGACCCCAGGGCAGGGGAGCTGGGGGAACATAGTGGTGAGAATCTGAGTGAATCAATGGGAGGGAGAGGCAGAAATGACATTATGGTGTGACCACAAATAACGGACAGAGTACCTGGAGAAGAGGAGGAATAAGATGTAGAATTTGGGAAACATCACAGATCTAATGCCCAGTCACCATGTAGGACTGATAAGGGACTTCAGTTCTCAGAACATCTGGCAGAACTTTCTTTCTGCCAAAGGCAAACCACCCGATACAGTTTAAAAAAAAAAACCCAAAACTTATCTGAATGATAATTTCACCCTTCAAAGGTGGAGGAAGCTCATGGGAGTCCAAAATGCTATCCTAGACCTGATTCTGACCAGCAAGGAAGAACTAATTAGCTGCTCAAACAGAAATCAGGTGACTCTTAAGATGGACCATTCTATCTTAGAATTTGTAAGAGAGGAAAGAGAGTCTGGTGACTCCCCTAGTTTTTGGGTGGGTCGATTTTGAAGGGTTTAGAGCAGGTTCCCCTGGTTTAGAAAAAGAATGGGTAGGTTTAAAATAGGCAAGGCTTAAAACTCCATAGGAGAAGTTGAGACTCTAACAATGAAATTGTGGCAACGTAGAAAGATGGAACAAAATAGTTAACTGGAAGGTGAACCTGAACACAAGCAGAGTAAGAGACGGTGCTAAGACAGGCCCTGACTGAATTCAACGCAACAGTCCCAATGTATTCAAAAAACATCAGAAAGCAGTGGAAGAGAAAATAAAATCTCTAGAAATCTTAGTGTGAAACAGCTGAGCCCCAGCCTCCCAGGAGTATTCAGAGATGAAACTGGCGAGAGGAAAATAACTAGCTAAGTAATGGGACAAGTTTGTCATTGTTTCGATAACAGTCATCACCCATAGGAGGTGGTGACGCCACATCTGGATCCTAACACCCTGTAAGAAGCCAAATTCGGGGACAGTATCAGGATGAAACCAAATACACATAGAAGAGGAAAATTTGCATTGGGGGCAACACAGTTGTGAAAGCATTGAGGTATCGATTTGTTAACTTCTAATACAAGTTTTATCGATGCCTTTTGCTTCTTTATATAACATGTTTATATAATAATAAACATAGCGGGCATTCGCGTAGTACTTTATGGTTTGCAAAGAAATACCTCGTTTGATTCTCACAACCCTGGAAGATGGGGGCTATGATTATCTCTGTTTTACAGTTGAGGAAACTGAGGCTAAGAGATTGAGTGACTTGTCCAAGAAATCACACAGCTAGCTAGTACATCTCAGAAGCAGGATTTGAACTCAGGTCTTCCTGACTCACAGTCTACCACCTTCCTGCCATGTTTTCCTCTATTCTTCACCCTCTCCCAGCCCCTCCCTTGTAACAAAGGAAAACAGTTGAGCAAAAGCTGCTGACAAAGTGACCTCATCTGACAGTGTCTATCACATTTCTCACCTGTGGCCCTCTCCCTCTCTACTGACAGGCTGGAAGTGTGTTTCATTATCTGTTTTGTGGGTCTGAGACTGGTCATTACAATTACAATTCAGCTGCTTTTTAATGCTGTTTTCATTTACATGGTTGTAGTTGTGTGGATTATTCTCCTGGCTCTGTTTCCTTCTTTCTGAAAAGGTGTGGATGGCTTGCAGGAGGAAGGAAAACCCATAATGATGAAATCACAGATTAACTGAAACATTGGAGAAGTCAGGGAGCAGAAGGCTTAGCCTAGCTCTGCTTGGCTCTCAAAGGTAGAGCAATGAGTACAAGTTGATCTTATGAGAGGCAGATTTTAGTTCCACGGAGAGTAAACCATTCTAACGCTAAGGGCTGTCCTCAAGTAGAAGGGGCTGCCTGGAGGGGCCTTCAGAGGCCAGGCTGGGAGAGAATGTTATAGAGGCTTTCTTGTTCAAGTATGGCTGGACCAGATGGCTTCTGAGGTCCTTTACAGATTTGGAGGTTCTCTTGTCTGGCACCTACAGAATATATATGTATATGTGTATAGACATGTGCAAATGTGTATATAGAAAAATATGTGTATGCATATATGCACATATATGTGTATACATATGCATACATATATAAACATACATGTACACACATACATGTGTGTACATATCTGAAAGATCTTTGACTACAGGACCCAAAAGAGAAAGAACCAAGAAACGGTTGTTTCCCCAGGTGCCGTGTCTCAGTGTTGAGGGAAAGGAAAATAGGCCTGGGGTGGGGCAGCTCCGGCCCCCCAGGTAGCTGATTGACTCTTCTTATTTCCCCTGACCCTGATAGGGAACATTTCTCAGCTAAAGCAGCTGTGTTCTGCTCCAACAATCATTCACTGCTAAAAAGAACTGTTCAAAGTGCTCCCTTTTCTTGCCAGGCCTGTCACAATGCATCTTTTTTTTTTTTTAACATTTCTGTGGGTTTTAACAGTGTTAACAGGCAGAAATCTAGCACATTGTCATTCTCTAAGTATCTCAGCACAAACTCATTTGTCAAGTTCCAGCTCCAGCAACAGGCTAACCTAGAATATAGCCTTTGATGAAAATGGGGTATACAGTTTTGTCTCAGTCCAGCAGAAGAGGCCTGACGGACCTTGATGACTCAGTCAGGAGCCCCAAATTCAGAGCTGGTTCTCCCATGGTGTAGAGATCTCTGGTGACTTCCATGTCTTCTCAAAACAGTGAAAAACTATACTGATTTATAGGAAGGAAGAAAAGGAGGGAAAGGAGGGAAAGAAGGGTGGAAGGAAGGAGGAAAAGAAAGAAGGAAGGAAAGGAGGAGAGGGAAGTAAAGGAAGGAAGAAGGGAGTAAAGGAGAGGAAGGAGGGAAAGAAGGAAAGAAGCAAGGAAGGAAGGAGGGAAGAAGGGAGGGAGTATCAGACAATAAGCACTTTACAATTATCTTATTTATCTGCACAACAATATTGGGAGGAAGGTGTTATTATGATTTCCATTTTACAGTTGAGGAAACTTAGGCAGACAGAGGTAAAATGACTTGCCCACGGTCACACGGCTAGGATGTATATGAGACTGGATTTGAACTCCTGTTTTCCTGACTCCAGGCCCAGTGCTTGACCTGCTAGGCAGCTGGCTTAGGCAGAAGTCAGGTTCAAAAATGGACTGCTGGCTCTTTGCAGAGAGTCCTGTTGAGGTGCTATACTTTGCTTTGTAATCTCCACAACAGTCTTCAAGCCCTTTCTCACTCTCAACTTCCTGCCCAACCTTTTTCCTTCTTGGGCTTTCAAGTCAGAATTTTGGAGTGGCAGCTCTGCATTTCTGTCACTTCTCTGGGTTCAGGAATGCCTCCTTATATCAGGCTCAGGTCAGTCTCCTGGTGACTCTGCCTAGTCCAAGGCAGTCCGTGTTCCTCAGCTGTCAAAATGATCTTCCTAAAGGGTGGGTCTGACCACATCACCCCCTGTTCAGTCAACTCCAGTGACTTCCTGCTGCCTTCAGGATCAAATATAAAATCTTCTGGCATCCAAAGGCCTTCACATCCTGGCCCTTCTCATCCTTCTAGTTTTCTTACACTTGACTCCTCCCCACCTCCTTTGGCAACATCCTTTAACATGACACTCCCCGTCCCAACGCTGGCTGTCTCCATGCCTGGAATGCTCTCCCTTCTTACCTCTATCTCTTGGTTTCCCTCTGTGATCACCTCCCGTTTAGCCTGGCTGTAGCTTGTTTGTACAGGGTTGTTTGCGTGCCATCTCCCTTATTAGACTGGAAGCTCCTTCTGTTGCCTTTTTTGAGTCTCCAGTGCTCACCATGGTGCCTGGCACATGGTAAGAGCCAAACAAATGCTTGTTGACTGTCGTCTGACTCCCCATGCCTTCTCTCTGGGAATCCTAGGGCTATCCTTCAGGGGCTAAGAAGAACACAGCTTTTCAGATATTTGGAGGTAGCAAGCCTCCCATAAAACTGTCTCTAAATTTGTGCCCCCAAACATTACTAACCCCTGGTGGGGGCATTGGATGGTGGAGCTGAAGCATGGTCATTTTCCAGAAAAGCCCACACGATTTGGGGTGTGGCCTTAGAGCTGTCTGAAGCTGCTTTTTCTGGCCTCACTCCAAGATCTGGGATTCATAGAATTCATGGACTCATGGGAAAAAGAATCTTTTTGCTGTGGTATAGTGGGGAAAGGGGTGGACTTGGGATCAGGAAGAACTGGGTTTGAATCCAGCTTCCAGACATTGATTGTGAGCCTGATCCAGCAAGACTCCTAGGCTGAGAGCCTGAAGGACTGGGAGGATGTGGGTACTTGGGGTGGCATCCCAATATTGCCTTTGACAGTAATAGGGAAGTTTAGAAGTGGGGAGGGTTTGGGGAAAAGAAAGGAATTCAGATTAGAACATGTTGAATTTAAGACTTCAGAAACAGTGGGATGAGTAGGGTATGAGCAGGTATGAGTATATTTATATTAATCATTAAGTGGAAAGCATCTCTCCCCTTCCTGAAGGAGGCCAGAGATTGAGCCCAGTAGGACTCACTGGGAGTGAGCACTGGATCAAACAGAAGGTTATGGCCTCTCTCTACCCTTCTCTAGAGGCAGGCTATTCATATTAGTTATTTTGCCACTGCTTTAATAGCCCAGAAGGGCACCTGAGGGAGAAGCCTTACTTTCAGTGTCCAGAATATCGGATAGTTAAGATCTACAACACACCCGACAGGCTAGAAATGGAATGTGGGACCCTCTATCTGTATGGCACCAATGAGTTCAGACATGACACCAAAAGATGGCATAAAAATTTTTTATTTTATTATTTGAAAAATACAACTGGAAACAGTACTGACATCTCATTTACAAGGTATTCTCCTGAAATACTCCTCATGTTCTTTGCAGACACAAACACACTATCTTAAGCCAGTAATAAAGGGCGGGGATGCTTGATTTGAAAAAAAAAAAAAGCACCACACAAGAGGCCAGACCAATTTGTCTCCGGATGTTTAGCCCCAACCTGTCTCCATTAAACAACTGAGCAGAACTTCTGAACCAGACCCTCAAATGTAAACTGCAGGAGGTCTTGGCAGCCTGGAGGGCCCTGTTTCAGGGGCATGAGCTGCCCCCTCAGTACTGAGTAAGCCCTGGTTCTTCTTTTGTGAAAGTACAATGAGCTAGTGATACTCAGAGCATCTCTTTGGAAACATTCAACAAGAAGTAAACAGAATATTTACAGCAGTGGGTGAGCTCTTGATTGGTACACTGATGGCAGGAGGAAAGGGCTTACTGATTCTGTGAAAGGCTGGAGCAGAGAGAATATGAAAATAAATCCCATTACTGGTGTAGTCGTTTTTTTGTCTAGTTTGTAGAAAATGAAATACGCCCACCTTTAGAAGCAAATTATTTACAAAATGATGCTGAAGTCTCTGTAAACATGTCAGCCAGACGAGGCTGCTGTTGATGCCAATACATTGGACCTTTTTAAAAAAAAATTTAGTTTTACTTGTAAATTCTGAAATAAGCTACCTTCTAAATAAGAAGAAAGAACCACTTTGGAAAATGTGTCAACTTCTGGCTCATGAATGTTCTGAAACAAAAAAACAAACAAAAAGCCCAGAGAAACTCATGAACCGTGATCTGTCTTCAAAAGATGGGCAAGGTTGAGCATCTCTCCCAAACACGTTTGTGTGTGTGTGTGTGTGTGTGTGTGTGTGTGTGTGTGTGCCCTTGCCGGTGACTGAGTGTAGGCTGGCCTGCCTCCTGCAGCATTACTGAGGGTATCAGAAGTTCCACCAATGGCTCCTTGGGATAGGAGAAATGTTTATAGGATGAGAGATTTTGGAAAAACACATTACATACAAATTGTCAAAACATTTCCAGTAATAGTGTGCTCAAAAACAAAAGAAAATGTCAAGGCTTGACAACAGTAGTATAGATACAGTAGATGCCCTAGGTGTAATTTTTTTGAGCATCTGAAAGTTTTCATTAAAAAAAAAAAAAGCCAACCAACCAACTCACCAAAGGAGAGAAATGGTCACACTCAAGGTTGGAGCCTGTCTGTCAAGGGCCTTTAGCAGAAGGTACTGTGCTATCTATAATCCACACTTGTTACAATAGATTCCATAAGGGAATTTACAAGGCTAAAGCGAATTCTACCACAAAAAATCAAACAGAAACCAATGAAAACAACACATAGATCGATTTTTTTTTTTTATCAATTCCCAGGCTTAGGAACTGTTTCCTTCTGGGATCTTGGGTAGTAAAAGGGAAGGAGATTAGGTCATCTTGAGACCATCAAAGCCATAGAATTTCCATCTTTTCTCCAGGCTGGCTCCAACTCCAGTCATCTCCTGCTTAAGGGTGCACTACAGGTGGCTCATGAGAGTTTCCACTTCGCTGGTGCAAATCTATGGGCGAGAAAATAGCATCATGAGAGCCAGCTCTGCGCTCCTCGGTCAATAAAGTTCACTGCTACCATTACAGGCCTTTCAGGATCCCAGCCATCTCCAAACTGGAGGGGACCTCATGGGCCATCCAGTTCAAACCTGAATAAAAACTCCCCCAATAATAGGCCCAATCAAAATGGAACCAGATTCCCGGAGGAGTCCTCTGGTGATGGGAGGCCCATTCTACTTCTGACCAGTACCCATGACTGCAAAGATTTTCCTTACACTCAGAGTGCTCCAATTTCTGCACTCTGGTTCTAAGCCTTGTTAAAATGCCAATAGTACTTTAAGCCATTACTGGCCATTTACACCTGACATTGAATGGAAATCTGAAAAGAAATTTTAGTAACAAAGAGAAAAGAGGAGATGGAAACCACGAATAAACTTGGCACTTGAGGAACTGAAAAGAGAGTGTCACTAAGTATAAAAAAAGGTACAAAGTGGGCAGGCTAGGGGCATTTCTGAGATGCTTTGCTCTTTGCAAGTACAATTCCAGGATGGGAGAGGTACACAGGCAACACGGTGAGGCCTATTGATTTCTGCAAAGAAAACTCAACCAGAAACTACTTCCCCTGCCCCTGAAATATTGGCCCATATTGACTGGGCATTCAAATACCAAGGAAGAAATGGAGAGATCAGAATTTCAGACGGCTAATGCTGAAACGAAATCTCCCACCTCTTGGCCAAAGTGATTGACTACTGGTGCCAAAGAAAACATTCATTTTCAGAAATGGCCAATGAGTTGATTTTTTTTTTTTGCTTGAGTATAATTATTTGTTAAGAACAGGGGTTTTTTTGGAAGGTGAATTGGTGAGTAGTGATAGAGATGCAAAAAAGAAAAGAACTACCGAGAGGAGAACACAGAAGGAGGTTTGAAAAGGGGCAAGTCAGGAAGATTGGTTACTACCATGTTAAATTTCATATATGTGTAAACAGCCCCGCCCCCGACTATGTAACAAAAGTTTATAGTTTTGTCTATCACCTTTTTTTGGAGGAGTTCTTTATTTGTATATTGAAATCCTCATGTTGATTGATGTTTTGTTAAGTTCATAATAAAAAAGAAAAACCTTTTTTTAAAAAGAAAGCAAAGGGAAAAAAAGGAATGAAGAGACCCTAACTCCACCTGGACCATACGACAAATAGAGTGACAGAAATGGATCAAAGTGAAGATGACAGTAGGACTGACAGTCTCTGTGGGACTCACTTCTGCCACTGCTATTTCTGGGTAGTGGCTAGCAGGGATCCACAAAACGCAGGAGCATCGACCACAAAGCCCCCTTTCCACTGAACTGAACTGAAAGAGGCTTCAACTGGGAGTCAGAAGATCTGCTACTCATACCTGTATGACCTTGGGCAAGACATTTCACCCTCCTAGGCCTTAGTTTACCCATTTGTAAAGTAAGGGAGTTGTAGTAGATGACTTTCAGGGTCCCTTCCAGTTCTAAACCTATGATTCCTGTGAGTTATTGGAAAAAGTAACATTTCTCTTTGCTCTCGGTACATGGGTAGAAACTTTGAAGTCAGGAGGACCTAGGTTCAAATTATGCCTCTGACATGTTTGCACTGTGTGACCTGGACAAGTGTTACTCAACCAACCAATCGAGAAATACTAAGATCCTACGCTGTGCAACTTAAGTCACTTCACTTCAGTGCTCTAAGCACCCCTTGAAGTTGCAGGGAAGATTCCAACCTACACTGGTGGAGGGACTTTCCTCAACTGAGAGTTCCCTAGCCCAGTGAGGTCACAGGCTCATCCTCCCAATAGACACACAGGAATTTTGCCCAGATGATTGTTCTGGGCCAGAGAGGGAAAATCCTTAGATGTCATATGATTCTAGCCCTAGAGCTAGAGGCCACTGAGTCCAACTCCCTGGTCTTACAAAAGAGGACACTGAGGCTGGGAATGATGAAATGATTTACCCAAGGTTACATGGCTAGCAAGCATCAGAAGCAGGATTTAAATCCAGGTTGCCTCCAATGGCCCTACCCCCTTTTTTGACAGGGATGGAAACTGAGGCCTGGAGTGGGGAAAAAGGCTTCTTAAGGTCCCAATGGTTACTAGTATCTAGGAGGTATAAAATTTGAACTCAAGTTTTCTGACTCCAAATCCAGGTCATCCCCCTCACTAAGACCCCCTACATCATGTGTCTCTTAACCTAATCATGAGATGAGCACTGTTGATTATTTGGAGGCAGTCTGTCTAACCCATAGCCTGTGCTGGCCCTTGGTCACATGCTGATTGACTATTTCATATTTAACCCATGCCTCCACTGGCAGGGCAGTTATGGTTGCCATTTCACAGGGAAGGAAACTGAGGATCCAGAAGAGGAAGTGTCAATGTGCTCATGCTTACATGGGTGTCAGGGCCAAATCATGTGACTTGGAGGCTGCTTTTCTTTCCACCAGCGCTCACTACCTCTAATATTAATGGCATAGGAGAAGTTCTGCTTTGCAGTTATGTATATGATCACAACTTTAGAGCTGGAAGGGAATTAAGAGGGGATGGAGCCCCTTTAGTTTACAATTGAGGAAACTGAGGAAGACAAAAGTTCAGTGACTTATCCAGGGTCACACAGCTAGCATAAACTTGAGTATTCCTGATTCCAAACCCAGGTCTCTGTATACTGAGCTCTATGGCTGTCATTCTTACTACAGCAAGAGAGGAAACCTGATTGGTGCTCCAAGAGTCAGGAGGGCAAGATAGCTGACTTGTGGGGCTACCAATGGCTCCTACTCTGAGCCTGCCCATAGGCAGCAGGAAAAACAAGGAATGAGCAGGCCTCTAGAACGGGTTTGGGTTAGTTTATAATACTGCTGTAGCAGAGATTTATATGTTGACAGCAAAGAGAACAAGAGATCCAAGTGAAATCTCCTAGTCTCAGACAAGTGCGTCTCTGGGGAGTCTGGCTGACTATGGAGCTTTTCTGTTTGTCTGGGCAACCTCAGGCAAGATCTTGTGTCTTGGACTGTGCTGCAAACTACCTGACAACTTAGGCATGGAAAACACTAAAGGATATGGCACAAGGTCAGGGACAGTTGTATCCTTAACTCTACCTTTTGAGCCCTTCTCAGGCACACCTATGCCAGAGGTTGTAGGATCCTGACAATCTGGTGATTCTTGAAACTAAACAAGAATTTGTTTCTTCTGCCTCCCAACTCACTCTACCTCCCAGGGAATAAAAAAACAAAAAAAAAGAAACAACATTTGTAACAAATATGCCTAGTCAAGCAAAACTGCTTCCCACATTGGCCATGTCCCCAAATGCATGCCTCCTTCTGCATCTTGAGCTGTCACCTCTCTGGCAGGAGGGGGAGACATTTTTGATCACTGGTTCTCTGGAATCACAGCTGGTCATTGAGCTGATTAGAGTTCACAAGGTTTGCAAATTTGTTTTTGCAACATTGTTATTGTCTAGATTGCTTTCCTGGTTCTGTGCATTTAGTGTTCCATAAATCGAAAGACTGCAGCTACTCCTGGGGTAAGGACTTGATAGCTGATTAAAAGCTGCTGAGAAAATTGGAAAGCAGTCTGGCAGAAATTGTTTAATCGCTTCCTAGTTGTATCCAACTCTGTGACCCTATTTGGAGATTTCTTGGTAAAGATATTGGAGTGGTTTGTCATTTCCTTCTCCAGCTTATTTGCAAATGAGGAAACTGACCCAAACAGGGTGAAGTGACTTGCCCAGGGTCACCTATCTAGTAAGTATCTGAGGTTGAATTTGAACTCAGATTTTCCTGCCTCCAGGCCTGGTGCTCTATCCACTGTAACACCACCTAGCTGCCCGATCTGGCAGAAATTAGACTTAGATTAACACATGACATAATATATGAGGTTAAGCACTGATTGGCTGTATGACATAGAGATAAAAGGTAACCTCATAACCTCATAAACAAATTACAGGAGCAAGGAAGAAATTACCTTTGTGATCTATGGAGAGCAGAGGTCATGACCAAATAAGAGATACAGAGAATCACAGAAGATAAAACAGATCATTTCATTACATATAAAGGGCTTTTTCACTGACAGTATGTTTAGAAAGAATCTAACATAGCCTCCTCTCACCATCCAAGTTTCCTCCCCTCCCATAAATACCTTGGTATCAAGACACTGTAGATAAGAGCAAATGTATTCAATGCTTGCTCCAAATGGGTACACATGAAGAAATGTGGATATTATACCTAAAGAGAAATAACCATAGGAGTTAACCTTGAAATACCTTCTACATTTCCAAGTTATAACTCAGCATTTTTGGAAGACATTTCCACACTGAGAGTTCCTATATCACAAGTCTAGACCAATCTCAATGATTCAAATAGAAAGCTGACATTTTTGGAGCCATCTCCCCACCACTCAGCATATTAAAAATGATATGAGTGCTAAGATTTTGTCATGAATTCATATTAAAAGCAATTTTCACAATTCATCTACATTCTTTAGAGTCTGGTCTCCATCCTCAACGGCTTTGCATAATATCTTCTTTTGCAGTATTAGAGAACTAACTAAACTGGGATGACTGGGGCTCTGCCCTAGGGCAACAAAACTGAGAGACAACAAAAATGTAGGCTGGTGATTTCGAATGATTGTGTACATTTTGAAATCTGTGATATTTACATGTTGACAGCAATTCTTTTATGGGTATAGAAATAACTGAGCTCAACACCTAGTTACAAAGAATAATTGATGAAAATAGGAAACTACCAGAAGGTATGCATTGCTAATAACACCCATCTGTGAGCTGCTAATGTAACTAATTCCTCCTCCCACTTACAACTGAAGTTGTCTTACATTATTTTTGTATCCTGACGTACAAAGTTGATTTCAGGGTATATGTGGTGTGACTTGCCCTAGGCACAGAAACGGCTAGTGATGGCTCTGTGGGGTATAAATTCCATCTCCACCTGATTGGCTTATTAGTTCCTCTCTAGGGGAGATTGTGCAGGTACTACTTTGAGCATGAGCAAATGATTGTGTTCTCTGCCAACACCAACAGCGATGGGGAGTTCTGTGTTGAATGCACTCTATCTCTTCGAAGATTAGCATGCTTATAGCATGGCTCTGGGCCAACTGCAGGAGCATATTATCCAGGTTATTTTAGCCTCTATGATGCCTGTTATAGTACTCTGACGACCCACCCCCCAACATTGCATCAGTCAGATAACTGGCACAAGGAGCTCAATACCTGACTTTTCTCTTCCTTTCCTAAACATCTGGTAATTAATACATGCCATGAGATTGTCCTTGGATCAGCTGGATCAGAAACTGAGTTCAGTCTAAGAGTTTTATCTGGTCCACGAAATGCATCCCTCCTCAAACCAAACCAAGTTCTTTGTTTCATACCTCTCAAACATATTCACAACGAGCAATCATGTTATTATAGTGTTTTTTGTTTTGTTTTGTGTGTGTGTGTGTGTGTGTGTGTGAGAGAGAGAGAGAGAGAGAGAGAGAGAGAGAGAGAGAGAGAGAGAGAGAGAAAGAGAGAGAGAGAGAGAGAGATTCCTTGAACTTAACAATGATGCTTCCGGAGGGAGGACACCTTAACTAAATTTTGTCTCTGTCCCAATGCCCATTCTGGTGCTCTGAACATGGCACTTAATCATGATTTGATGAATTGAACTAAATAACAGCTTCCCAGTTCTCAATTTCCCAGCATACATCTCCATTCCTATGTTTGTTGTTCCTTTTTTTCTGTCATAGCAATAACTGCATCATTGAGAAGTGTATGGCTAGGAATTTACATGAGATATAGACTGATTTAGAAGTACTCAACATTTCAAGGCTTACACTTTTGATGCACTTGATGCACTTAGCAAATACTCAAGGTACTTAATGTGGCTGGACAAGTGGTATGGTAACCAGGAAGACTCTTCAAGTTCTGCTTCTGACCCTGACCAAGCTAGATCTGTAGCTATTTTCCTGGCTTTGAATCCCAGCTCTGCTGATTAGTATCTGACATGTGGGACAAGACCATGGGACTGACTGTGGGCAAGTCATTTCAGCTCCCCTCTGTAGAAATACAGGGTTAAGCTAGCTCCTGCTCAAAATCTGTGTGCCAGGCCTTTGGATATGACCCCAGGTTACAGAGCAAGTTCAATCTCTGAATTGGTAGAGGGGGTTTTCTCACCTGTAGAACTCTATGCCAATGAAATTTCAGGTCTAATCCCTGTTCCCAAAGGAATTCCTCCAACTACTTCTCTTCCTCCTGCTCCTGCTCCTGCTCCTCCTCCTCCATTGGTTCTGTAGCCTTCACACTGGTGAGGCTCCACCCCTCCACCCTTTTCCTCCAACGGGTGAGTTCCTCCCTGAAACTGCCATCTGGGGAAGCATTCATGATGGCCACACTCCCTTCAAACCTGGCTCAGCCCTTCACTCTTTTGTCTGCGTTTGTAACCCCAGCACTTAGCACAATGCCTGATGCCAAGTGTATGCTTGATAACTGCTCTCATAACAGGATTAACAGTGGCAGCATGGAAAGAGGACTGGCTCTGGAGTCAGAGGATCTGAGTTCCAACCCGCTCACTAGTTGTATGATGTTAGCCAAGTCCTTGAGTATTCTCATCTGTAAAAGGAGGGAGGTTGGACTATGAGGTCTCCAAGAGCTTTTGTAACTCAAATCTATGAGCCTGTGATTTTGTCAGACAGGCTATTCTGTGTTTTACATGATTATACATATGTAACCTATATCAATAATTATACATATATAATTGTTTTGCTTACCATTGTAGGAAGAGAGGAGGAGGAGAAAAATTTGGAACTCAAAATTTTTTTAAAAAATGAATGTTAAAAATTGTCTTTACGTATAATTGGAAAAAATTAAAATACTATTTAGAAAAAAAAGAGAGGCTATTTCAAATGAGGAGTACTTCTAGTGGTCAGCAAAGGACCAAGCAGGGAGAAGATGGTACTCAGCCATGTGTGCCCAGCCTGAGGCCTAGCCAGCAAATAGCACCCACTTCTTTAATCAGCCTGAGACTGTCTTCTGTTTAAAAAAATCCCTTGCAGGAATCCTTTCCAGGATGACTCTTCACAGGTTTCTCTCTAAACCGGCTCTTCCTTCTGCCAATGGGCTGGAGAACTTGGAAACTGAAATTAGTTACTTCCTTCCTCGAAACTGTCGAGAATGACACTTGCAGCTATTTCTCTGAAGGTGTCTGAGCATCATCGGAGTGAAACGTTCCTTAACCAAATGATGCAGGTACATCGAATGTAATGGAAAGGGGAGTGGGCTAGGAGTCAGGACCTCTGTGTATCAGCCCCCTCCCCCACTCTGGACTCTGAGCAGATGATCTTAGATTCCTTCCAGCTCACTGAGAATTCCTTTCTATGTTCCCTTACAACTACACAGCATCTCTGTGAGGTAGGTAGTCCAAGAGCTATTATCCCCATTTTATAGACAAGGGGAACTAAGGCTCAGAGACACTGTGATTGAACACAAGTCTCATGATTCCACGTTGAGCCACCTTAAATTCTGAGGATCTAGACCTTGAAGGGTCCTCAGAGACCAATTGGTTCTTACATTTGGACAGAAGATATTGGAGCCCAGGTCCTGACTCCCTCAGTGTTTTTCTACCACTAACATGGTAGACCACGCATCATTTCATAGGTGTTCAGTAATTACTCTGTGTGGAGGACACTGGAACTTCAATTCAATATTTGTTAAATTCCTACTCCGTACAAAGTCCTACGAAATAGTTCTTGCCTTTAAGGTACATACATACTATTGGGGGGGGTGATACCATAAGATATAACATGGAGGTGATGGAACATGCATGGAGATAAGTGAATGCAAAGTTGTTTCAAGAAGGAGCGCTAATAACTAAGGAGAGTAGTGGGGGGGATGAGGAAAAGCTTCATATAGGAGACAGCAACTGAGTTGAGACTCTGAAGGAAGCTGATGGTCTCAGAGGTGGAGGAGGGTAAAGTGCATACCAAGCACAGACAACAGCCAAGGAAAAGGCAAAGTCAGGAGATGGAAAATGGCACCTAACTGTTGGAGAGGAGCTGGCAGGTCAATCTGGTTAGACACCAGGGTTTGAGAGGGGGCATGATATGCAGTAAGACTAGAATGAGTGGAGGAAGCCAGATTGGGAAGGGCTTTCAACATCCACTTATGTTTTATCCTAGAGATAACAGGGACAGTTTTGAGTAAAAGGATGACAAGGTCAGACTTGTGTCTTGGGAATATCAATTTGGCAGCTGTGGGGAAGATGGATTCAAAAAGGAAGAGAGACCAAGTAAGTGGACATTGTTGCCATCCAGGTGAGAAGTGAAGAGGGCCTGAGCATAAGTGGAGAGAAATGTGTGTGAGATATGTTATGGAGGTAAAATCATCAAGACTTGGCAAATGGGAAATGGGGGAGAAGGAAACGGCAAGGATGACTGAGGTTGCAGACTTGGGTGACCCGAAGGATGGTGGTGTTTTCCACAGAAATGAAGGGGAGATATAGAAAAAGTCCTATATTAGATAGGCCGAATTTCTGATGCTGGTGGGACATCCAAGCAGAGGTATCTAGAGGGCAGCTGGCAAAGGTGAGAAAGAGTCTTGGGAGACGTCTGTGCTTAGAGCATGGGAGCTAGATAATGACGAAAGCAGGATGAGGAGTGCTTAGATGGGCCCAAAAACCAAGGGAGGTGTGAAGTGGGGGGAGTTGATAGTTCCAAAAGATTAAATAATGTCAAAGTAAGAGGAGGAATCAGAAAAGGTGATCCGTTTCAGCAGTTAACTTTGGGAAAAGCTGTCTCCAGTTAAGTAATGGGGCTGGAGGCCAGAAGATAGAAGGTACATGGAACATCGGGAGAGGAGAAAAGGGAGACAATGAACGTAGGTAACCCTTTGCAGGGTTAAAGGGAGAAGAGATATGGGCTAATAGTTTGAGGGGATGTCAGAATCAAGTAAAGGCTTTTCGTAATGGAGAAGTTATAATGTAGTAATGTGAGATGTGGCCATGTTTATATATGACAGGTAAGGAGCCCCTGCAGAAAGGAGGATTGAAGATGAGAGAAAAAGAGAAAATGCTGGAACCCCAATCCCCCCCACCCCAGCTCTGAGAGGAGGTGGGAAGGGTTGGGATCCAGAGCAAAAGCAGAGAAGTTTGGCAAGGTCAGGAACCTCTGTGGAGAGAATGGGGGGTGACAGAGTCAGATTTTGAAGTATGGAGGAGGGTGGGAATAGCTCATGAATGAAAAGTCTCTGCTCAGTAAAGTAAGGATTCAGGTCCTTCACTAAGAGGAAAGGAGGAGCTGGTGGTGTCATAGGGGGATTGAGGACAAAAAGTTTGGAACAGCGACCATGGAGAGAGCTGCCACCTGAGGAGGAATGAAAGGATTTCTGTGAAGGGCAGTGAGGGAGGGCCCAGCTGAGATCTGAGAGTGCATTTGCAGGGAGTCACATCTGCGAGGTTGTGGGGCTTTTTCCAACAGCTCATGAATGTGGACAGAGAAAGCAGATGTGGAGATGACCCAGGATCAGCATCTGCCAAAGCATGCCTGGCAAAGGAACAAGAGGGCAAGGGCTTCAGCACTAGAGACTAGTGTACAGGTGAACTATCCTGGGGTAAAACTGTGAAATGAGGAAAGTGAGGCCAGAGGAACGGTGATGGACAGTAAAAACGTATGAGGTCACGTTATGGTCAAAGCACAGCTTTAGGAGGAGTGAGGTGAAAGGAGGAATGTAACAGCAGGGGGCCATGATCAAGGAGAAGAATCTTAGGGTTCTGGCTCACAGAGGCAGCACAGTCACAGGTGGCTGAGGTGGAGTGAAGATGTGGGCCAAGGGAGCCAATGTTGGCCAGATGGGACACTGACATGTATACTCAAGTCGCCAAATATGAGGGGAGGGGTCAAGGTATAGGTGGAAGACTGAACTCTTGGTCTTAGCTTCTGCAGGGCTGGAGGCTAACTGTGAAAAGGATGTGGGCAGTCTAACTTAACTGGTTGGTGTGAACCTCCAAGAACAATGGGCAGTGGAGTGATGGTAGTGAAAGGAGGGTCTGCAAGTGGCAGTGGGGCAAAAAGAGCCAAGATTGCCACTCACTCCTCCAGGCTCAATATGTTTGGGATGGGCATAAGAGAAAGCTCCCAGTGCTAGAGAATGAGATCCGAGGCGGAACATCTTCTGGAGAGACAACCAGGTTTTCATTAGCACAATGAAGTTTGTTACCAGTCAAGCAAGGTTCCAGAGGGTATGACGGAATGGGAAGTGGCTTATGGAGGGGTAGGGCTGAGGTGGATGAAGATGAAGGTGTGGAGAAAGGTGGGGAGCAGGGGGAAAGGCTGGCTTTGAATCTCAAACAGAAGGGAGGTGGCAGGTCCCAGTCAGGAATGGATCAATGAAAGACTGATCAAGGACTCCACCCCAAAGGCCAAATGAACAGAGAATCCAAGTGGGCCAGCAGTGTCAGCTGACCTGGGGGTGTAGGCAGGGGATGTTGGCGGCAAGAATGGAGGCAAGTCTATCTTCCTGCCGTGCTGTCCCTAATGATGCTTAGCACAGTGCCTGGCACATAGTAGGTGCTTAATTTAACCTTATTCCCTTCCCCCTGCCCCCTGTAGGAGTGGGAGTATTGGCACAAGGTGGTAAGAGCTCAGATCAATCCCTCCCATGGTTGAAAAGTATTTGGGGGGCTTAAATTTCCCTCTGTATTCTTGTGTCTTTTTCTTTTCTCTCCTACTGTGGCAATCTGTGTGTGCTGACAGCAGCCCTCAACATACCATTCATTCAACAAATACCCACATGAAGTGCCTACTGTGTGCTGAGAGGGGCCTGTGCTGGGCATAGCTGATAGTTTCTACTTTCATGAAGCTGAGAGTCTAGCTTATTTTTATGTACATACAAGCACATGGAGGTGCTTGTATGTACACACGCATATATACGCAGACACATGAGTGTATTTACATATATAAAATATAAATATTTTATATAAATATGTAATATATAATATTATCATAAATAGGTAATATATAAACATTTTATATGATAATAATGTACAGATGTGTGTTTATTTCTTTCTTTAAGTTCAGACCTGCCTGGAATTTCATCAGTGTGGGTAACTTCCTTAGTGAGGAAATTCTCTCTTCTAATGGTGGCAGGCTCCTGTTCTGTGGAAAGGTTAAGTGACTCACCCAGGGTCACACAGCCAGGAAGGGTCAGAGGTGGGAATACCCTGACTCTGAGGCCAAGTCTCTGTCCAATGTGCTACACTGCTTCTCAGTTTATAATATCACAATAAAAAATTTCCAGTAAACATAGAGAAGCTTTTGAAAGATTCATATTCCAGATAAATATTTTCCCTCTAGAAAGCACAGTGGGGCCAGTAATGTATTCCAAATGGTCCCTAGCTATGTAAAGAGCACTACTTAAGCAGCATATGAAACATTCTGAGTTGAGATCATTAGAAAATACTGTCAAAGTCATTATTTATTCATTCAACATGATACTCATCAGCAGAAAAATGGTCACCAGATAGTGACTGTTTTGTTGGTTTTTTTTGACCATAGCAACTCATGAGGATCATGGGTGTGTGTGTGTGTGTGTGTGTGTGTGTGTGTGTGTGTGTGTGTGTGTGTGGTGTGTGTGTGTGCATGCATGCGTGTGTGTGTGTGTGTGTATGTCTGTGTCTGTGTGTCTGTGTGTGTGGTCTTCCCTCCTGCTTTCTGTATATCAGCAGGTGCCACTGTTCTTACCCACTAACAGCACCTCTCTCTCTGATTTGACAGGGGTACTAGTTGCACTTACTTCCACTGGTTCATTCTCCTGGTTGGACATGCCGATTCTGGAAACACTACGCTCCTGGAGAAAGGAATGAAGCCCTTTCTGGGTTAATTTCACGCATGTGGAAACAGTTGGTTTGAATGAACAGAACATCAGGCACATTCCAGGTGCAAGAATGGTGGATTTAGAGTCAGATGGGCCCCAGTTTCAAGTCCTGGTTCTGTCGTTGATTTGCTATGAGATCATGGACACTCCACTTAACTTAAATCTCAGTTTCTCCATCTGTAAAATGTAATTAACAATGGCTCTAGTAGCTTTCTGGGCTTCCTGTGGATATGTACTTTATGCCAAGAGGTGCAGAGCAGACTATGACATTTGGTCAGCCTTCTGATTGCTTGGGCAGAAGAACATTCTTTATCACACTGGCGTCAGTTGTAAAAGCTGGCATTTTGAAAATTACTCAATCTGGTTGGAGATATTTGGGAGCAAGTATACTTGGCTATTACCAATTTACCAGAAGAGCCATGGAGCTTGGTCTCTTGACAGTAAAATGGCCAGAATCACCCCTGAATGAGATGAGTCCCTGCAGAGCAGCCGAAACCAAACCAAGCTCATGGCTTCACTTTTAAGTTACAATTGCTGGTGAGGGCTTAGCGAGATGGAATTTGGTTTTCTAACCTACTGGAGTTCAATTGAGCTTTGGTCCACAAATCAGACCTCCTGTGGTAGGTCCACTGGTGGTAAACAATTGGGACTCCTCAGTTTTGTGGGAAAGGAATGGAAAGAAACACACTGAAACTTACATCTCCTTCATAATAAGCTGAAGCTCTCCTGTTCTTTTCATCTGTCATCTCTTCTTGTATTCAATTAAGAAATGGGAAAAGCTTACATGTGGCCACAGTTTGGCAAGTTTTCTCTGTATGATCTGACCTTGAAGGCTTTGCAAAGGTTCTGGTGACCATCATTGAGGATGTTCATGCCTAGAAGCCAATGGTCAGCATGAGGAGCCATAGGTTTGGCTGTACCATGCCCATGCTGTGCCCCACTGAACACAGTAGCCTCTAGTAGTCTCTAGTAGCCTACAGACATTTCGGGAATTCCTACTGTAGTGGTAAAGTCTGGGAAGGACAGCAGCCTTGGCACTATTCAATTAAATATGTAATGAATGGATTTCTCTGGGACTGAACTCATTTCCTTAACAGCTTTAGGAAAGCTGGAGAGTGAGTTGGTATTATGAAGTGGTAGAATTAAAAGCATCACAAATGGCCCTGCAGAAGCAAACACTTTCAGTCATTTACTTAAATTCTTCCGAGGTTGCCAACTCTTAATGGCACTCTGGAGGAAGTCATTGTGTGGCTAACTCAAGATGGAGCCTGAGCATGTGGCACTTTCCTGGGCTGAGCACAGAGATGAAGAGCAAAGTCTCATATGCAACTTAGGGACTACTGATTTTGTGTGTGTAAGCCCATTTCCTTCTCCTCTTCTGTCTCTGAAAACAGCCAAGTGGAACTCCATTTCCACCACTGGGCCACTCCAGAGGCTCTCCCCAGTTGAATGCTGAAGAATAACAGCCGTTATTCTTACAGAACAAAGTGGTGATCGTTAGCAGCCATGCCATGCCTCGATAGGCAGGCACCTGATGTGAGGCCAGGGAGCTTCAATCAATGTGCTGCTTGTTAGCTACTCTCAGGGGGTCTCAGCTTCTTCAGGCTCCCCATGGACAAATTCTACCTTTCCATTCCCATGCCTCTTATGTAAAGCTGAGGCCTCCCCCTCCAATTCCATGTTTGTTTCCAGTTTATGGGCTCCATCTACAATCTACACCTTCGTTTCTCTCCATTTGGAAAAGGCTCAGTGTGATGTCCTGTGTATCTGTACAAAGGGCTGCATGATGATTCAGAGATTTAATAAGCAGCCAGAAATGACTAATGTAAGTGCGACAAGATGGCTAAAAGACAGGGCCCCAAGCACACTGCTTCTCTGGAATATTCCCACTCTCCTGGTGAGATACACTGCTCATTCTCACTCTGCAGCCATGCACCATCTACGTCAAAAGGATGTGTCACCAAAGAAACAGGCAAGACCTAATTTGGCTGTTCAGTCTCCCTGTTAATAAGATGTGTAATTTCAAATGCCATCAGTTGTACAGATGTCCAAAGGCATTTTTTAGCTTTCCAAAAACCCCTGTCAATTACGAGTGCAGACAGACTAATCCCAAGATTATGGGATTATTGGATTTAAAACTGAATAGGATCTTGGAAATAATCTTGTTAAGGCATTAGAGAAATAGGAGTTCTGATTTAGTCCAAGCCCCTCAAACTTTACTGAGAAAGGTGGGGGTGGGGGGAACAGACTTGCTCCAGGTAACACAGAACCAGGACTTGAACCTTGGGCCCCAGATTCCAAATCCACCACAACATGCTTCCTCTCTGACCAAATAACTGACTGACCAATTGACCAACCACAAGGAGCGAGGGACTGTAGGGATAGCTTCTGAATGGGCCTGAATCTGAGGGCATTCCTTTCTGACTGGTGAGATATGTGTCCACTTGATGGGCCCCCAACTTGACACTGGTACGTACAGTAACAAAAGAAAGGGCCTGTGGGGAGGGCCCCATCCTCTTTCCCTCATGGCCAAAACTGTACCTGCTCCTGTAGATTATCCAGTAATTTTTCCAGTTGCATTTTTTTCATCCTTGACTTCATCGAGCTCATTTTCCTTTCTCTTGTATTCATCTTGCAGTTTCAGAAGATGCTGAAGAAGGGACAGATAAAAGGGGGTGAGGAGTTAGATCCCAAGCTCCCCAAAGTTTCCCTGGGAGGATGCTGGCTGAGCTTAGTTGTGTAATGTGACCTGTGCTGGGCCCTCCTTGGTCTATGGCAAACACAGTGATGAGAGGGTGGCAATGCTTGTGAAGTTGAGGTCATTTCCATGCCTCTCATCCCTTTCTTTCAGGTGGTTCACATTTAATAAAAACCACTCCCGAAAAACAGATCAGCTCCCTGCTAAAGGAGAACCAAAAAAGTCTTGAAGAAATTGGCACCTTGAGAACTAGCCTAACTCAGCTGGCAAGGGAGGTGCAAGGGGCCAATGAGGAGAAGAATGCTTTCAAAAGCAGAATTAACCAAATGGAAAAGGAGATTCAAAAGCTTACTGAAGAAAATAGATCTCTCAGATCTGGAATGGTACAGATGGAAGCTTTGGACTTTTCGAGAAAGACAGATATCTCAGAACATACTGCGCAGATTCGAAAAATGGAAGATAATGTGAAATATCTTATTGGAAAAACAACTGACCTGGAAAATAGAATCAGGAGAGACAATGTAAAAATTCTGGGACTACCTGAAAACCATGATCAAAAGAAGAGCCTAGACATCATCCTCCATGAAATTATCAAGGAAAACTGCCCTGAGATTCTAGAACCAGAAGGCAAAATAAATATTCAAGGAATCCGCAGAACACCTCATGAAAGAGATCCAAAAAGAGAAACTCCTAGGAGCATTGTGGCCAAATTCCAGAATTCCCAAGTGAAGGAGAAAATATTGCAAGCAGCTAGAAAGAAACAATTCAAGTATTGTGGAAATACAATCAGGATAGTACAGGATCTGGCACCTTCTACATTGAGGGATAGAAGGGAATGGAATAGGATATTCCAGAAGTCAAAGGAACTAGGACTGAAGCCAAGAATCACCTACCCAGCAAAACTGAGTATAATACTTCAGGAGAAAAAATGGTCTTTCAATGAAATAGAAGACTTTCAAATTTTCCTGATGAAAAGACCAGAGCTGGAAAGAAAATTTGACTTTCTAACACAAGAATGAAGAGAACCATAAAAAGGCGAACAGCAAAGAGAAATCATAAGGGACTTACTAAAGTTGAACTGTTTACATTCCTACATGGAAAGACAATATTTATAACTCTTGAAACATTTCATTATCTGGGTACTGGGTGGGAGTACACACACACACACATGCACACACACACACATACATAGAGACAGAGTGCACAGACTGAATTGAAGAGGATGGGATCATATACTAAAAAAAAAAAATGAAATCAAGCAGTGAGAGAGAAATATTGGGAGGAGAAAGGGAGAAGTTATATGGGGCCAATTATCTCTCATAAAAGAGGCAAGCAAAAGACTTATTAGTGGTGGGATAAAGAGGGGAGGCAAGAGAAAAACATGAGATCTACTCTCATCACATTCCACTAAAGGAAAGAATATAATGCACACTCATTCTGATAGGAAAACCTATCTCATAATACAGGAGAGTGGGGGACAGGGGCACAAGCAGGAAGGGGGGGAGGATAGAGGGGAGGGCATGGGGAGGAGAATGCAATACGAGGTCGACACTCATGGGGAGGGAAAGGACCATAAGAAAATAGAAGTAATGGGGGACAGGAGAGGATGGAGGGAAATATAGTCAGTCTTATACAACACAACTAGTATGGAAATCATTTGCAAAACTAAACAGATATGGCCTATATTGAACTGCCTGTCTTCCAAGGGGAAGGGGTAGAGAGGGAGGGAGCTAAAGAAGTTGGAACTCAAAGTGTTTGGACCAAATGTAATGTTCTTACCACTGGGTAACAAGAAACACAGGTTAAGAGGTCAAGAAAGCTATCCGGCCCTACAGGACAAAAGAGAAGACGGAGACAAGGGCAGGGAGGGAGGATAGAGGAGAGAGCAGATAGGTCACAGGCGCAATTAGAAAACTTGGGTCTGGGGGGGGGTAGGGGGAAAAAAGGGGAGAAAATTTGTAACCCAAAATTGTGTGAAAATAAATGTTAAAAGTTTAATTAAAAAAACAAAAACAAAAAACAAAAACCACTCCCTCTCTCTAGAGGGCTAAAGTTTTAATCTCCTCCTTCCTCACAAGGACCCTGGGTAGCAAGGAGGGCAAATTTACCCCATTTCATGGGTGAAGAGGTACAAAGCTCCAGGAGAGTTTATAGAGCATTTTCTTTACCTACCTACCTTGGAAGTTCTGATAATTCCCATTTTCCAGATGAGGAACCCAGAAGCATAGTTTCAGAGCTAGAAGAGCCCAGCCCTCTCATGTTATAAGAAGGGGAAATGAAGTTTCATGGAGGGGAAGAGACTCCCCTAGTAGTCATGAGCCATGTAGGCCATACCTCAGACCCAGGTCTTCTGTCTCTAACGGGGCTATCTTCATGTCTTACTTTATTCCTGAAACTTGACTTCTTCCCTGTCCTTGGGGCCACTTACCCTGTCAGTGCCTCAGAGGAGGTACCAACTTGCACTGGCAAAGCGAGTTTCCTCATATAGGTGTCTACAGTGATCAAACGAAAGGTGAAAGGTCTGGACAAAAAACCACCAGAACACTGAGTTTCTATCTCACTCCCTAACTGTGCCAGAAAAGAGTTTGTTCTCTCGACAATAACTTGTAGACAGGATCTGTGGTTCCATTGATATGGGGAACTCCTAGTGAACAGGGTCTCTCTACCACTGCAGAATGGTTCCTTTTTCGCAATTTATACTCTTGGACAATAATCTTAATTGGAAGCTTAAACTTAAGAAGTCACTTAGTCCAGCCCTCTCATTTTACAGAAGATGAAACTAAAGCCCAGAGAAGGGAAGAGACTGGTCTAAGGTCATACAGCTAGTAAGTTTCAAAGGTAGGATTTGAACTCAGGTTCTCCTCTGACTCCAAATTCAGTGTTTTCTTTAAAACACGACTATCACCCCTGAGTGGTAAGGAGAGCAAGTACTATTATCCCCATCTTACAGATAAAAGTGATTTGCCCAAGACCAAAGGTGATACAATTGAGATTCAAATTCAGGTCCCCTGACTCCAGGTCCAGGGCTCTGGATACTTCATCAAGCTATATCCCAACCTAGGGCAGTGAGGAGTTGTGGTGACTTGCTTAGGGGTCATGCTGCCTCAGTAAATGCTAAAGAAAGAACTTGAACCCAGGGCTTCCAGAATCTGAGGCTGACCCTCTATCCTCTCTGCCACTCTGTCTCTCATCAATAAGGATTATCCAGGTATTCACCTGGCTGCTTTCAGGCAGTGGTGTGGGATAGAAAGAGCACTTGTTGGGCTGGCAATCAGAGGTCTTGGGTTCTAGTTCTAGCTCTGACAATGGCACATCACTTCCCCTCTCTGGGCCTCAGTTTCCCAACTGGGAAAATGGGGTGACCAACTGCCATTCCTTGTTGCTGGTGAGCCAGACTACAATTTAGCACTGGAAGGGAGCTTCAGTGGCAGATGGGAAGGCCATCTGGGACCTCCCACCCAGGGAATAAGGGCCACAGCCCAGGGCCAACGACCTTCCCTGCATGCTCACCTGTTGCATCCCTTGGAAAGCCTGCTGGAGGAGTTTCAGCTGCTGCTCCTTGTTGGCATCCTCATCCCGGATGATTTTACCTTGTTCCTGTCTGAGTAATTCCACTTCGTTCCGGTAGGCATCGAGCTGCCAACGCAGGCTGTGATTTTCTTCCTTCAGTGCCTCAGTCTGAGTAACTATGGCTAAAACACATGAATGGTGAGTTCAAACAAGATTGCCAAGCTGGTCTGACTGTGCCGATTCCAGACCATGGAAACCTGACTCATCTAAGTGTGGCTGGGACTTAAAAGCTCTCTTGATAAAACAACTAAGGTCAGAGATGACCATGAGAGCACACAGGCAGTGAATAGCTCTAGCTTCTCTGTGACGTGGTACAAGTAGTTTTTAACCTCTCTGAGCCTCAGTTTCCTCTTCTGTAAAACAGAGGCAATAATAATTTTACAAATATTTTAATAATATAATCTGTGCCAGGTTCTGGGGATATCAAGCCAAATAAACAAACAATCCTTGCCTCAAGTAGCTTATAGTCTAATTAAACACTACGTCTCTCACAGGGTGGTTATGAACAAGGTGTTTTGCTAATTTTTAAGGTGATAGAGAAACAAAGGAGGCAACCATGTAGTTCAGCCTGTAGTCAGGAAGACCTGACTTCAAATCTAGCCTCAGTCACTTACTGCGTGACCCTGGGCAAGTCACTTAACCTTTGTTTGCTTTAATCCACTGGAGAAGAAAACAGCAAATCACTCCAGTATCTTTGCTAAGAAAACCTCATGGACAGGATGGTTCATAGAGTCACAAACAGCTGGACATGACTGAACAACAACACAAGAGAAATATAATATTATATCTAAAATATATGTAATACACACATGTGTATGTACATATACACACTTATACATCTATCTGTCTGTTTCAACAGAGGGTACAGGGCTCTGGCAGAAAAAGCCCCACGCTACAGCTGACACATTCTCATCGGAAACAGAATTTGGCATTTCCAAGCTAACATCAAAATGCTTTATTTTGTATTACGTGCTACCAGAGGATTTTTAAGGATGGTAGGGCCTTTAAGAGATTGCTGACTCCTCTCCATCTTACAGAGGAGGAAATGAAAGTGCAGAGAGGGGAAGGGACTTGGCCTCATGGTTACAAAGCTAAGACTTGGATGAGGACCTTCTAGTCCACACTTCACCATACCATGCTACCCAAAACCACTGGAAGAGAAGAGGATCGATGATCGTCAGAGAATGTTGGAGTCACAAAATGTTAAGGGACTACATAGATCATTAAATCCACCCCTTTCATTTTCTATAGGGGGAAGCTGAGGCTCAGAAAGCAGATGGGACTTGTCAAAGGTCACCTGGCTTTGTATCCCAGCACTTAGGCCGGTGTCTGATACTTAATGAATGGACCTGAGTTAGTGGAGAAGCTGGGACTTGACCCAGGTCCAGTCCTCTCTCCACTGTACTGTACTTCTTCCTTCACATTAGAATTCAGTCCTACACTGAGGATGCCTCATTTCTGTGCTATGTGTCCTGTTCACATTCCAGAAAGGAATAAAATTATAAATATGTTTCCATTCATATGATGAATGGCCAATAAAGGCAAGTGACTTGGCAATGCTGCATAATGCCTTTAACAGGCTAATCTTCAGATTGGGACTTCTCAAATGAATTTCTTTTTGCTTTCAGATATTGAAAAATTCACATGTGCCCACAAATAGGGCTGTCATGCTGGGCTTCCCACCTACAGGCTGATCTCTTCCTACAGCTGGGTGTACATGAAAAGTTATTCTCTTTGGTAATAGCTATCAGCAGTGTGGTCCTGTATACCATTAGCTCAAAATATTGAGTTAGAGCCAGATTTGCTTTATTGGTAGACAGTGGGAGTGGAGTGGGGGGGAGAATGGAGCGAGGGGGAGGGGGTGTTGAGCACAGAGACAGGAGAACTACATTCAAGTCTCATCTCTGTCACATTGCAATGTGACCTTAGGTGAATCTCTTTTCCTTCTTTGGGACTCAGTTTCCCTATGTGTAAAAAGAGAGGGTTTATCTAGATTATCTTTGAGGGTTTTTTTTTCTAGCTTTCATGCTTAAAGAGTCAGAGAAAAATCTGTCTATGAAAGGGAAAATGATTTCACTTCCAAAGTATGACATAGGTAGTTCAGTGAATAGAGCACCAGCCCTGGAGTCAGGAGGACTTAAGTTCAAATCTGACCTTAGATACTTACTATCTGTGTGACCCTGGACAAGTCAGTTAACCCTGATTGCCTCCCCACCAAAAAGTATGACATATTTTGGTCTTTGCGGAGGAATTTAGTATGAAGGGGAGGAAAAAGGGACAGGAAGGGAGCTAAATCCTATGAATTCTTCCTGAAGAACACTGGACCATAGAAGATAAGGAGATTTTCATTACCTTCAGAAAGAAACCATTAGTGTTTACTTACTGCATAAAGGACCCCATTCTTGGTACTAGGAACACAAAGAGAGCTTTGTCATAGGCCCTGACTTCAAGTTTATCCTGGAAAGAGCGGTGGCTCTGCAGTCAGAGGACCTAGTGTTCAAGTGTCTCCTCTGATTCTTACTTACTTATTGGGCAAGTCACTTAAACTCTCTGAGCTTTAGAGTTTTCATCTATAAAAAGAAGCTACCTGAGGGTAGGATCAGCACCATCTCTATACTGAGAGGAAAAAGAACAACCCAAAAGGCTAAACTATGAAGGCACACCTAGAAAAATGAGCTGCTGCTGATTTCCTGCTTAGCCCATGTCCTGAGAGAAAGCTGAACAACGTTTCATGATAGCAGGCCAGTAGGTTCATGAATTCAGATCACGTACTCAACTTCCCTTGGCCAGGGCTGGCAATGACAAGGGCTGTTCATGAGGATTGAGTATACAACAGGGCATCTAGGCGTTACAGAACACAGGACTCGGAGCCCAGTGCAAATCTGACCTTCAATATTATCTCTGTGACCCTGAGCAAGTCATCTAAACTCGGGGATTCAGTTCCCCATCTGTAAAAGGAGGATCATAATAGCACCTACCTCACAGGGTTGTTGTGAGGATCATCAATGAACTAACATAGGTAAGGTGCTTTGTAAACTTGGAAGTGCTAGAGAAATGCTAATTATAATGACACAATCTTTCAGTAACATTCATACACTTCCCCATCTCAGCTCTGCTGCTTTAGCCATATGATCTTGGGAAAGGCATTTCCCCTATCTAGGTTTTGGTGTTCCAATTTGGTCAAATTAAAGCATTAGATTAGATGGTGTCTCTATGTTCTCAAGATTCTAGGCACAAAGAAGGCTAGCCTGTGACAGGCTAAGTCAACGGGAGAGTGGGAGACTGGGGATTACAGGAAAGATGATGTCAGTATTGCTCTCTGTAAATGGCCCTACAATTAGCCCTTGTTAAAGTGCTTTTAAGTTCCCCATTTTAGTGATTTGTTTGTTTGTTTTTTCAAGTACAGAAGGCCTCTGGCAGGGTGCACATTCATTTTAATGTTTGGTTTCATTACTGACTTTAATTGTTGCTGTAATTGCATAGACTTTCTCACTGTGAACAAGAACTATTGCAAATCTTAGCTACATAGCTGTCTGAGTGAAATACGTTCTTGTCTCTCCCAACTTCTGAGATGCCGCTCCTCAGGTAGCCTTCTGAGACAGAACAACTGTGTGGCCCAAACCAGGTGAAACAAAATAAAAGGACGGGGAAGTCTTTGGCTTGGCATTGTATGGATAAAAGGAAGTTGGCAACTTGGGAGAGAAGAAAGTATCAAGTTTATCTGCCAGTTCAGGACCAAGGACAGCAGCCAAACATGCTGTCAACCTAACAAAAGCTGGTTAGACCCTGTAGAGAGTAAGCTAACTATTTTTTTTGTGAGTGAGGTGGGGTGGTGATGGAGGTGGGCATGGCAGGCCTCTGGTAAGCTATAGTACTCAATACCAAATAGAAGCATTTAGGATAAAAGGATCCTCAGAGACCATCTAGTTTAATCTCCTTATTCTGTTAGACAGAAAAACTGGTGACAGTAAGTAGGAGAGCTAAGGGGGCCATCTCCAATCATTCTGATCTATATCTTTCTGATGTCATAGTCCTCTTCCAGAATGAAAGACAAACCACAACAAGGACAGCTAAAAGGTCCTCTTACTGACTCCATATCCAGTTCTCTTTCCTCTGCATTATGCTGCCTTACATCCTTCCTCTCTTTCTCTTCTTGTATTCTAGGTTGGCAATTATGTTCATGTGCTACACATTGTGTGGATAAACATGTGAAAGAAGTACATCTTTTATTCATGATGGTTTATAAAATAATTTCTTCCCGATCAGCCAGGAAGACTGGGAATGCAAACATCACTTCCACTTCACAAATAAGAGATCTTGAGGTTCAGACAGATGGAGTGGCTTGCCCAAGGTGACAGTAGTCATTGGCAGAGGTAGAACATGAGTTCAGATTTTCTGACTCTAAGTCTATTATTCTTTCTGTGATATTATTTTGCCATTAAAGGTAAGATCTTGGGTGAGAGTGGGGAATTGCTAGAGGTTTATTCACCAATTAAAATAGGAAAATATTTTTCTTTCTGATAAAATGAGAAGAGGTTGCATCCCATGGGGGAAAAAGCATGACTGATGCCTGCAGTCAAATGGGAGCTGAGAATAAATTCTTTGGTTTAGAATTGCCTAAGCAAAAGAAAGCAAACTGCCATAAAGACTACTAAGGGGCCTTTGCCTACAACATGCATTTGCCACTCTCCTGTCATTTTAATGAGGATACTAAATCTTCCCTTTCAGTTTTAATATCAGTTTGGTCCTTTTCTGAACTCTGACCTCTTTGTACATTGGCAGAACATTGGGAAGTTCAATATTACTCTTTAATATAATATAGCTATCAGTACGAGTACTACAGAGCACCAAGCAGGGGAGTCATTCATAATCTTCCATCATTAACTTTCAGCAACTCCTTCTGACTATCTCCAAGGCAGAGAGAAATGTTTGTTTTTGGTGGGGCTGATGTCTCTTAGAAGGAAAGATGGCAATCCATCAGGGCCATGTGAAAGTTCTAAGGCAGTTCCAGGCTTCTTGCTTGTCATGTTGACAAGCCAAACTCTGGGCAAATGTTTCAACAGTAAAGGACAAAAACAGACATACCTCAGTTTCTTCTGCTGCAGCATAAAGCAAATACATTTTGAGGATAACCTTCAAAATATTAGTACCAAAAGGTAAACAAATTATCACAAGGCTATTGAAAGCAAGAGGTGCTAAGGTGGTAGGGGAAAAGGGCCAGATAGAAAGTCTAAGGCCCTGGGTGGAAGTTCCTATTTGAGCCCTTTCTATCTACCATGACCCCAAAAGATGCCCTCTTGGGCTTCAGCTTCCTTATCCAGAAAATGGGGTGGCACACTGTGTGCCTGATAAGGTGGTTATGGGAAAAGGACCTTGAAAACCTTAAAGATGCCAGAGAATGTGAATTATAACAGCTCAGGAATCTGAGGCCCAGGGAGGGGAAGTGAGTTACCAAAGGCTACACACAGAACCCTAAATTTAGAAGTGGAAAGGTCCTCAGAGCCATATGATGAGTAAACTCAGGCCCAGGGAGGCTAAACTCCCAATTCCCATCTTTCACTTTCAGTGGATGGCCATGCTTCCTAGTTGATTGGGAAGATTAATACTACTGGGTGTATAAACTACCTCAGGAACCTCTGATACTTCACCTCAACATAACATGGTCACATCTTTTTTCTCATTCCTCTGTAGTTTTGAAAGAAAAAATTTCTCTTTACTTTACCTGGAACCTCATCCCTTTTCACCTACTCTAAGACTTCATTAACACAATTAGCTCTTCCATCTCTCCCTTTGGGCTCCTTTCCTTTCATAGTTAAACACGTACAAGTCTCATTATTTTGTAAACAAAACAAAATAGCTTCCCCAGATCTGGTGACCCCTTTGAGTTACCATCTTTTCGTGTCCTTCTTTGGGCCAAACTCCTCCCATGTACCAATGCTTTCTACTGAACTTTGAGAATTTCCTAAAAGCTGGCTTCTTCTTGGCCTTCTTTTCTTTCCATGATCATTAAGGACTTTCTGGCCAAATTGAAAGGCCCACTCCCAGTTTCCAGACTCTAATTCTCCCTTCAGTATTTGATATTGTTGACTATACCCTATTTAAGACTCTTTTCCTTTATCTTTCCTCTTTCTCCTCTCACCCCTCAGATCACTCCCCTGTCTCCTTTCCTGGCTTTGCTTACTTCTGCTCATCTGTAGCTACAGCTATACCTGGAAGTCATGTCTTCAGCTCTCTCTTTTTTCTTTCTCTATACTCATTACTCCAGAATAAGCTCACTGATCCTCAAGATTTTAACTCAAACTTCTCTGCTACTGACTCTCAAGCTGATCTCTTTAGCTCTGATTTTCTTGCTTAAGCACCAGTCCTGTATTTCCAGCTCCTTGTAAGTTATCCCTACTTAAATGTCCAGACATTTCCCTCAAAATAAAAATGCTGAAAACTCAGTGCACCATCTTCTGTCCTAATCTATCTCTCTTTCTTAACTTTTTTCTTCTAACATGGTTACCCCCATTCTTCCAATCTACTGAGCTAGAAATTTTGGAGTCTTTTGTAGTCTTTCCTCTCTTTCCAAGTCCAAATCTGTAACCAAGTCTGTGTGGTTTTTTCCTTTGAGATAGCATTTGAACTTACCCCTTTTTCTTTTCTTTTCCTCTTTCTCTTCTCTTTCCCACTACTGCTACTACCCTACTCCAAAGACCTTCCTCATCTCACATTTGAATTGCTACTATAGCTTTAAAACTGACCCTGGGTTTCCAGTCTCTTCTTGTCTTCCCATTTCTATCACGGATATGGATGCTAGACTAACCCTCCCAAAACAGTGCATGTGTTGTGCTGTGACCCTGTTCACAAGTGCACAGTAGCCCCCACTGCCTACCACATCAAGTCCAAAGTCCAGTGTCAGGCATTGAAGGCCCTCCATAATGTGGGCCTACATGCCCTGTTGAATCTCATCTCCCACTCCTTCGTAAAAGATACTCTGTGCTCCTTAGGTCACAATTCTTGCCATCCCCTGATGGCTGGTTCCAACCTCAATACCTTTGCTTATGCTATTCTTTCCACCTGGAATACTGTCACCTCAAGTCACAATTCACTCTCTCAACTTCTTTGACTCTTCTAGCCCACACTGCTATTTTCCCCTTTAATTTCCTACTATACTTAGAGTTCAAACTATACATTCTGGCCTTTAATCATTCCTGAATTGTTTCACGTGTATTGGCCTCATCTCTTGAATTAGACTTTGAGGTACAGGAGGGCAGTGATCATATGCCGATTTGTACTTGCCACCCACAATCCCCCTCCCCCCTCCCCATCCCCTTAGTCCCACATCACACAGCAAGTGCTCAATACAAGCTCCCATTTCTATAGTATCTTAACATTTACAAAGTCCTTTGCTTACGATCTTTCTGAGAGGGAGTATAAACATTACTGATCTCACTTTACAGATGAGGAAACTGAGGTCAAGTCAGTCAGTTAACATGCACTTGTTAAGTGTTTTAACATGTGCCAAACATTGTACCAAGCACTGGGGATACAAAGAAAAAAATTGTTCCTGCCTTCAAAGAGTTTATATTCTGTGGACACACCCATGGTCACATAGCTGAGCTGGGATTCAAAAAGTCAACTTCACAAATATAAGATGGGTAAGTCATGGCTAGGCATTACTTTGTCTGAAAAAAATTTTGAGGGATTTTAAGAGTATGAGTCAATGAAATTATACATCATCCAAGGAAGTTAATATAGTGTTAGGCTATGTTAAGAGAGCATTGGTGCCCAGGACTAGGGAGGTATATTGGACCCTGATTATCCCATCCTGAGTAGTAGATTTTGTTTTGGGTATCACATTTTGGGAAGGATGTTGACAAGCTGGAGAGCATCCAGAGTGGTAAAGGGCCTTGCAATCCTGCCATATGATTGGTTAGAAGAAGTGGGCATGTTTTACCTGAACAAGAGAAGACTTAGCAACTCATGTTGTTGGTAGGAGATCTGTAAATATCTGAAGGTCTATCATGTGGAAGAGACTGGACTTATTTTAAGCTCCAGGAAGCAGAACCAGGAGCAATGGGTGGGAGTTATGGAGAGGCCTAGCTGGGCTTGGGGCAAAGAAAAACTTCCCATCAGAGGAGTCGGGCTGGGTTTGCCCTTCCTGGAAGGTATCAAGCACAGTCTGGCTGCCCACTTATTAGAGAAGTTGGAGAAGGGATTCCTGCTCTGGGCTAGGGAGGCCCAGAGGGCTTCTAAGGGCCCCTCTAGTAGGGAGATTTTAGGGATGCCATGACCAAGTCCAGGGCTCTTTTTCATCCCCCTTGACTTGAAATAGATATTAGTTCATTGACTGAGCTGAGTCTCAAATGGAGAAAATGGGGCCGCGTGCCAAAAGAGGTCATAAGAGGAGCACAGTCTCTGAAGTGCCTTCCAACTCTGAGAATCTGCAATTCTAATAAGAATTTGGCTAGAACTATTCGGGAACACAGGTCTAAGTAAGGAGGTCAGCAAATCACTGATGAAGGAGAACAGCATGCCAGCTTGTGCTGATAGTCACTGTGTTCATGGAATTTCCATCACTGCCAAAATCAGAATGAGTTTTGCCCTGATACAATTTGCTTCGATGCATGGGCCCTCTTCAATCACAGAATCACAGAATATCAGTGTTGGAAGGGACCACAGGAGCCAGCAAGTCTAAGACACACCTGAACATGAATCACTAGGCTGTCTGTGTATGGGGCAGCCTTCTCTTCCACAGAGAATACACTTCACATCCCATATGGCACCTAGAGGTCAATGTATAGCTTTAGGGGACTCATGTTCCAAGCTCCTGGACTCTGGAGCTGAATAGTGTGGAAATAAAAGAAACTCTGGGATCTCTGTCCTAAAATGTAAAATAACCCTTTTTTAGAACTGAGTTCTAAGTAACAGGCTCTAACTCTGGCTCTAAATTAAAGACCCCCTGTCATACCAACTTCAAGGTACAAGAGATTTTGACAGTTGTGTACAAGGGAAGCAAGATAATAAAATTAGATATGATCCAGGGAAAGAGAAATACACAAAAGTCCTTGAATTAAAATGAATTGAAACCTTCTGGGAGAAAAGCTATTTGGTAAGCTCCATTAAGTCTATCGTAGATAGCTTTATTTGACAAAGCAGCATCTCTGCGTGTGGAGCAGGAAAGAAAATAGCTCAAAGATGATCTGTCAGGGAGTTTCCAGTCTCTAAACAAACAAGGTCCAATGCAACTTTTAACTCCAGAAAGACAGAGAAGCAAAATGCCATGCTCTACCCCATGGTAGAGTCCATTTAATTTGAATCCCACAGTCATCTCCCTCTTTCTTCTGTAACTTCTCAAACTTGGCAGCTGATCAAGTGGCAGCTCAAACACTGAGATACATTTATTTTCACAGTGACACTAGAAAGGCACTCTGTACACATTGCAGATACTGGGGCAGAGACCAGCCTTCACGTCAGAAATAATAGGCTCTAAGCTGTCACTGCCAAGCAGTTAAATGATTCTAATGGCTTCATGATTAAATCCCCTCTCTTCTGTTTATCTTGACTACATGCATTTGTAGTGATTATTTACCTGCTCAATGAAAGCTAACGATTCGGAAGATGACAAAGGCCTCTACTTAGGCAAAGTACAAGCTACCTTGTCTATCAGGGGCTTGGGAATACAACAAATGGAGTAGCGATGCAACCTGAACAGCTGCTGCCTGCAAAGAAGTCTAGGTAGCCTGCTCTCTTTCCTTTCTTAGGAATTTCTGGTTGTAAGACATTATTATTACATCAGTGACTGCATGGCTGCCAGTGCCAACAAAGAGAGGCATATATCCCACTTAATGTGTCCCTAACCAGCATTATTTCATGAAGTTCTTAATAACTTATCTCTGCCTAGATAAGAAACCCTAGATCTGGAACCCCACTGGGATGCTGCTTCACTGAAAGTCTGTCAATATGATGGTCCCTAGTGAAACCATATGGCTGTGGAACATGGTGGAACAATGATACTGGAAGAATCACCCTCCGCTGGTTTTTGAATAATGATTGAACAATTCTGATTTGTGGACATATTCTCTTCATGATGTATTTGGCAACAGCATCTGGAATATTTACCCCAGGTAAAGACTATGCCCCCAGATTCTTGGAAAATGCAGCTACTTCTCGATTATTCATCATATTAGGAAATGGGGACAAACAGAACACACAGGAACTTTATCCAGAAAAACCTACCTGTGCTATAGAGAAAGGAACTCTTACCTGAGTCTTCCTGTTCCTTTGGATCACTAGCTTCTTATATTTCCTCTTCAGACATCTCCATCTCTTCCTCTCTCCTGATTCCCATCAGCTCATCATTATGAATGTTTCGAATTCCCTAAGGTTCAAAGGGCACACTTTTGAGGTGCTAAAAGCCTGGAACATGTAAAGCAGGGGACAGAAAGTTGATGCCAAATACATAGCAGGAGTAGCCTTGATGTGTAATCTGATGGCCAAAAAGATCTCCTAAGTCAGCAAATGGTTGGAATCAGGCCCAAAGGGCGAACCCGAAGAGAGCCAATTTGATTCAAGTTGCCTGCAAAGGGTTTCTATTAGAATTCAGGGTTCCAATCATATCCACAAGCCTCCTCACTTAGCCCCTCCCCTATTCTCTCAGCCACAAGGCTGCACCTGTCCATGGAGCCCAAGAATTTCTGGGCTAGTATGCTGCTACTTTAAACCCTTTCAGCACAGATGCCTGGACTTTTGGACAAGTTATTGCAGGCTTAGAAGTTATAGGGGAAAATGAACTTTTTTAGGAGTATCAGTAATAGTAAGGCAACTAGGTGGCACTGAAGTGGACAGAGTGCTGGACCTGAAGTCAGAAGCTGTGTGACCCTGGGCAAGTCACTTAATCCCATTTACTTCAGTTTCATTTGTAAAGTGAGCTGGAGAAGTAAATGGCAAACTACTCCAATATCTTTGCCAAGGAAATCCCAAATGGGGTTACAAAGAGTTGGACACAACTGAAATGACTGAGAAATTCACAGTTGAGAAATAATAAGGAACTTGGAGACTGATGCTGGAGTGCTAATGTGCTCTTGGGCCAGTAATGAAAACAGAACCACTTATTTGAGAAAAATGAACTTTATAAGAACTTATCAAGAGAGGGATATGCTAGATCTTATTCAAACCTACTGCAGAGGAAAATGACCAAGGACAGACTCATTTTTAAGCATCCAGTCTATTTCAAGAGGCTGGATTTTCAGGATCATCTAAGATGTGTTAGTAGCAAGGTGATTATAGTGAGATCTGATGGTGGCAAATGGGAGTATGCATCAAGAAAAATATGTGGCTGTCATAGCTGCCTAACTTATATCCTAGATGCTGGGCAGTATGTACAAAAGGCCTGCTCAGAATCACAAAGATGCCACCACTCTTTTAAAGCAAAGCAATTCAATTCAATATCTATTTATTGGGGAAAGCAAGTTAGACTCTCCAGAGAACTGAGTCACAGGGTGAAGCATGTTCCTCAGGAAGCCTCCCTGGATAGGCAGATTATAGTGGAATGCTAAGACAAGCCCTGTAGGTAATCAGTGTCCACAAAGCCTGCTCTTGGCTTCTAGCTGCCTAAGAGGGAATCATCTCCTTTTAGAAGGAGGAGAGGCAGATTACCTGGAGGTCTTTCCTGTAGAACTGGACAATTCTTAGAAAAAGAAAAAACCAAAACCAAAACCAGTTCAACTCCAAACCTCAACAAACCCATCCTTATCTAGAAAAGCAACTCATTCCTATTTGGGGAATTTCACTTAACGCTTCCAAGTGTTTGCCAAATAGTATTACAGATTAGTTCTACTTGGCTGCTGAAGAAATGGGGACGTAGAGTACTAAATGGCTGGCTCCCCTAGTCCTTCAGGAAACAGGACAGAGCTCAGGCCCTGTCTTCTCACTAGGCCACCCATTTTAGTGACAAATAGGCTGTGGCTCTCACTCTTCATCTGTCTTCCTTAAATACCCAATATGTCACAGGCCACCACAGGCTTCTTGCTAAAGGAAGAGATTTGGAAATTCACAGAAGCTCATAAATCAAGTCCAAAGAGTCTTGTCCTGAGGGTCCACATAAGTTCTTCATTCCTTAAGGAGCTTACCCACAGTACATTGCAGGCCTTTTAATTCCCCAAAGGGTCAAAAGCTCTTTGCAGGGCTACTTCAAAGAACAGGTTTCAATAGTGGCTTCTGATTTGGTCCAATTGCCAGTTGTGACCTTGGCAAAGGTGGGATGAGAACTCTGAGGAGTTTACCCGGAAACCCCTTCCTGACTCTTGGGGTCTGTGTTAGCCACCATTAGCCAATGCAGTCATTGGGTATAGGGTGTGAATGAGAGCTCCCACTTCTACAGGATGAACCACTTTCCTCAAAACTGGCCTATGAAAGAGGGAAAGTAGCATTGTCCCCATTTTACAGATGAGGAAAATGTGATACAGAGAGGGCAAAGGGCTTGCCCAAGGTCATAGAACTTTACCTGGATCACTGTTATACCAGAGCTAGGTTTTCAGACTCCTAAGTCCACAGTCTTTTCCCTCTCTAAATGGCCAGTGGAGTCTCAAAAGCAGTGTACTTCTATAATTGGAAGAATTGGTAATCTTCCAGATGTAGGAATGCCCTCCCGCAGTGCAAGGGCCTAGCCCATCCATGCAACTCTTGTCCATGCCCTCCTGTAAATCTTCCACATTGTTTCCATCCAACATGCTAGAAGACCTTCCTCTTAATGGTGGGATCATACATTTAGAGCTAGAAGAAACCTTACAGGCTACTAAATTCAAAGCCCTCTGTTTTACTGATGAGGAAACTGAGGCCCAGAGAGTTCAAGTGATGTGTGCAGGGTAACACAGTAAGTGTCTGAGACAAGATTTGAAGCAGGCCATGTCTTCTCTACTCTAAATTCAGTGCCTGTCCACAACGCTATATGCTACTTCTCATAAAAAGTAATGCTCTAAAGTGGCATCTTTCAGCCTAGATTGGCCTAGATATTGGAGCACATGGACTTATACGTCTTCCTTCAGTTATCTCTGGCTCTCACTGTATAACCAGCCCGTTTTCTTTTTCATTCATGCATCTCTTTGCTGATGGCTGTTAGAGCTGCTTCTCCTGGACCATCCTTCACTGGTAATTTGCTGCTGCCTACTTATGTCCACCATGGGCCCCTGGGTATTGTCCTTTGGGTGACCTGCAAGTGGAGTTCTTTAGAGACACTGGTAATTTCATGATCTGCAGGTCTAGAATATCAGCAGAATACTGATATAAAATGAAAGGTCTTTGTTTCAGCTTGAAGCCATCAAAAAACAGTGCATTTTCCAAATGCAATCCAGACCCTCTCCTCTTCCTATGCACATTGGAGATATGCTTTCCAGCAATATTCCTTTTCTCATTCATGCCTGCAATTGGCTGGTTTCAGCCTCCTTGATCCAACCTCTGATATTTACTGGCCATGGGCCCAGAAACAAGTCAGTTCACCTCCCCAAGCCTCAGTTTCCTCACCTGAAAAATGGGGCCTCTAAGAGCTAAAGTGCTTGCCTCTCAAGGTTGTTTGTGAGGCTCAGAAGAGATCATGAACTTAGCAAAGCACTTTACAGAGCCGAAAGCACTCTATTTCCGTTGTTATTACTGTTGGTACTAAAAGCCTTTCCTGCTTCATAGGGCCTGCCATAGCAGACACTTTTTCTGGTGTAGGCCTTAAGCTTCTTAGCATCCCCTGCCCCCTTTCCTGAGAACTGGTTTATCTTTTTCTTTGCTTCATGGGGTACCAAGGATAAAGGATTCAATGCCAAGTTGCTGGCCTCCTACTCAAAGCCTTTTAGGGTAGAAATAGTTTGAGCTCCCCAGGGGGGAGAGGAGGAAGAAGGCTGTAACTATTTCATTTAAAGCAATGTGCTCCTTGTATCCCCAACACCTAGCATTGTGCCTGGCACATAGTAGGTACTTAAAAACTTGTTGGTTGGCTGAGTTAAGAAACTTGTTTTTGGTTATGTGTTGGCAGGCTTCCAATCTTAAATCTGAACCACCAGACTGGACTGGGGTTGGGTTTGGCCAGAATAGGGTGGAAAATGGTTCTTAATTATCTCTGTCCCACAACCCTGCACACAGTATGTGTTTAACAAATAGTTGTTGAATGAATGAGCTCACATAACACTTGGCCCCTTCCAAATGCACTGTATCATATTTATTCATGTTGGGGTCTTACCCTGTTATAGAGCTGGGAGTTCCATGAAGGCAAACACACTCACCCCATTGGGTTCAATGTTGGTTTTGGTAGCTGGTTTACTGGAGCAAATTCCAGTCTGCTTGAGGGATAAGATGCAAGCTGGAATATGCAAGGAGGAAAAAGGAGATCCAGACAAAGCTCTTAAATAAATATGGAGGGGAAGAGACACGGCTTTCAGATAGGAGGATCAGAGAAGGCCTCAGAGAGGAGGTGGTACCTGAGTTAGATCTTAAAGGAAGCCTTTGAAGAGCTTGGGACTGCCTGGAGCCTGGCATGTTGCCAGGAACACAGGTGCTTAATCAATGGCTGTTAAAAAGAATGAATGAAGGAAACAAGCTTGCTGGGGAAAATTGCTTAACTCTGGTGAGAGAAGTTTGTTGAACTGAGTCACTCTGAATCTGCTTTAGGAGATAATTCTCCAGCTTCATAATTTACTTTCTACCCACTCAGGCAGTATTCAGGGGTTATCAAGCCTGCCGATTCCCCTGCCACTGTTTATAGGTATCAAAGTGTTTCTAGTCAAAATTCTTGACTGTGGCTCATCAAGAAGAGGTGTGTGGGTTACTAGGTTTTCTGGGTGTAGGTTTTAGATCTGCAAGGATTGATTCTGTGTAATTCAGTCTTTTCATTTAGCTCTTGCCAGGACTCAGCTACAGATTTTTAAAGAGCTTTGGTCTCAAATGAGAGAGCAATGAATTCCTGGGCCTTGCTGTAAATGAGGAAGCTCAGGGAGGTCAATATAAATGCCACCCCAAGTCATGGGGTCAGAGGGAGGCCAGGTGACAAAAGTGAATTGGAGGAAGGGGGAAGTGACTTCCCCACAGTCACACTGCAAGATTTGAAACCAAGACCTTCTTGATTTCATTGGAATCGAAATTGAAGCCTATTTCCATTATGCTGGCAATGAGGGTGAGGATAATAATAATGTCTAACACTTATACATAGCACTTTAAGCACTTTGCAAAGTGCCTTACAAACATTCTCTTATTTTATCCTTGTAATAATCCTGAGAGGTAGGTGCTATTATTATCCTCGTTTTACAGATGAGGAAACTGAAGCAGACAGCAGTGAAGTGGCTTGCTTAGGGTCACAAAGCCAGCTGGTATCTGAGGCCAGATCTGAAATCAGTCCAATGGTCACCTAGCTACTATGTTTATATCCCCACACTTGTATTTTCAAAAATCAATTCATCAGACATTTAAACAAGTCCTACGAAATGTGGAAACCTGGTAACCATGAGGCACACCAAGATGAAAATGCCAGACCCTGCCCCAAGGGAGCTCACAGTCTACTTGGAGGATAAGATACAAGCTGGAATATGTGAGGAGGAAAAGGGAGATCTGGACAAAGTCCTCTTATAAATCCGGAGAGGAAGAGAGATGGCTCTCAGGTGAGGAGATTGGGCAAGGCCTCAGAGAAGGGGTGGGACCTGAGTTGAGTCCTGAAGGAGAACAGTTTCAATAGGTAGAGATGAGGAGCAAGAAGATACATTAAGGTGAGTAATAATAGATGTTGCATTGTTTTTCCGTTGTATCCGGCTCTTGGTAACTCTATTTGGGGTTTCCTTGGCAAAAATACGAGTGGTTTGTCACTCGCTTTTCCAGCTCATTTTACAGAGGAGGAAGCTGAGGCCAACAGGGTTAAATGATTTGGCTAGAGTCCCATAGCTACGAAGTGTCCGAGGCTGAATCTGAACTCAGGTTTGAACTCATGATCTAGTCTGGGTGCTCTATCTACTGTTCCTCTAGCTGCCCCTGGCACAGTTATTGTTATTAATAGGATTCTAGATTTAGAGCTAGAATGGACCTCAGAAGTCAGATCCAACCCCTCCACTTTACAGATGAGGAAACTGAGGCCCAGGGAAATCAAGCAGGTAGTAGCAGAGTTGATATTGAAATTGAATTGAGGCCAGACCAGACCAGGCCAGGCCGGGAAGGAATAGAAGTGATCTGGATAGGAATGACAGAATAGGAGAGTAGCACAGCTAGGTCCTGGTTAGTGCAAATGACGAATGGTGTGAAGTGGTGGCCTGCATTTGAATTTGCACTATTCGGAACTGTAGTTCTGTAAATTGCAGATGTAATTTACACCCAGGCCAATAGACGAGGATGATTGCAATTGCGGGGGGGGGGGGGGGGTCAGTGAGTAAGGGGAGGGGCTGGCTAGCCAAAGGGAAAGGCCCTTGCTTGAGCAGTCAACACTCAGCCAATGACAGGGCAGGAAGAATGAACTGACCTTAAAATTCTAATCTGCCTGTTTGTGTCATGGAATGTTGGTATGACAGCATAAGGTTGCTATGGTAATATAGGCCCTCACAAAGCAGCCCCCCATAACTGTCTCCCCTAGACTCCCTTCAGAGGCACTACAGGCAGGGAAGTGAGTAAAAAGGGCAGCAGCATCGCCCTCACCTCATACCCTTCACAAGCAGCCTTAGAACCTCCAAGATGGTGTCAGCACAGCAACAGACAGGGAGAAGAGACGGCCCAGAGGTGCCCTGGCCCAACGAACATCCCTGGGGACATTTCCAACACTCCCCCCACAGTGGTGCTGATGGCACAGGTGATGCTGGAGGAAGATCGATGCCCATTCCAGTGGCCAATCCAAGGTGTTTCCGAGCCCCTCCTGAGGAAGCCCGAAGAGTTCCAGCCAGTGGAGATGACAGAACGCAAACAACTGGACATCGCAGGGGACCACTGCCCTTTCTAAACAGAAGACGCGGAGCATTTGCTGGTGGAGGAGATGGAAGACATAGAGGGCTGCCCAACTTAATGGCCATGCCTAGGGGCCTCAGGCCCTCATTAATGGCCTCCAGGGAGCATTAGGTGGTGGAGCGGATGATAGGACTAGATAAAGACGTTTACATTTATGAGCCTTCTTTCCTAGGTATTTTCAGGTCTTCATTAATGGAGTAATCTATTAAATTAAATTTAACATAGCACTCTTGGTTTCTAATGTTGACCTGAAAACTTTGTTAAGAAAAAGCAACATGGCTAATGCATACATTTTATGATTTAATTAATTGAGCAATTCCCTATTAAAGACAACAGTAACATAATGCGTTATGGAGCCAGAAATGTTCTGGCTACCCAGTGCAGAAATCTTCTGGCTTGTATACATTTTGCCATGAGAAAAGAACTTTCCTAGTTGAACAAATCATAAATTTAGTTAGACAAGACAATTAGCAAAGTAATGTTGGTCAGGCCTTGGGATTCCAGCTGGGTAAACACATGTCTCGGTGATAAAGAAGGAAATCCCACCACTAGTGAGTGGTAGGCTTCCTGCCCTAAACAGATAACTGACATAGGAAAAGGCTAAACAAAGTTCAATAGAAATTACGACCTAAGATGTCTATTTTTCTTTACCATTAACATGCCATAACATAGTATATGTCTATAGATAATAAGATACAAAGGAAAGCCTCATTATTCAAGATATAGTGTCTTAGGTTAAAGGTCTCCTTAAGGAGTGTAGAGTCAGCCTTGGCTGGCTTTTGCTGACATAGGAAGAGGCACTCTCTGAGTTTGCTTCAGAGAGAACAAAGAGATTATTCCAAAATTTTATATTAAACATTATCATTCCCTCCTTTTGGTCAAAGGCAAGCCGAAGGCTTCACCTGTAGACCAACAAAGATATGATAAAAACCTCTAAATAACCAGCAGCGTGAGAGTTTACTCTTCATGCAAGTCTGGTCCAGGCTCTTGGGAAAGTTGTCTATGTCTGATGGCATCTTCTTCAGGCCTCTTCAAAATTGGAGGGCATGATCCACTCAGGAGCAGGAGCAACAGAGGTGACAGATGGATCCAAGAGTCTATACAGAAAACTTGACAGGGTCTCCCAGAAAACATGGTTTGATAATTGAAATGAAACAATACAACATAGTTAACATGGCTAAAGACACTTAGCAATAGTTCAGTTTCCCAGCCATTCAGGGCTAGGTTCAAACAGCACAGTGAAGTTTTTTTTTACAGTTCACAAACTTCATTTTTACATTAGGTCAGGTACAAATTGAAACTTAGAGGGCTCACAATAGACTAGTTTGGAAAGGGAGATTTACATGTCACCAATATAAACAAGAAAATTAAACATGAACCATACAAATCAATGCAATTATTATTTCAAAGTTAATTAACATTAAGTTCCTTGTATCCCAGTAATCCATTCTTAATTTTCATTTAACTTTGAATCCCAGATTTCTTTGACAATAGGTTTCATTTTTGGGACAGTTCAAAAAGAGAATTCTGCTTTTCTGGATCAGATCTAGAAGTTCCCAAATACTTCTGACAATATAAATTAGTACAATTACTTAAAATTTGTTCTCCATTTTAGAAATTTCAGAAAATTTCGGTTCACATTATTTGCTGTTTCTACCTTTACCTAAAGCTTGTACCTGGAATAAGAATCTTTCAAAATGTGAGGACTCAACTATATAATGAACTCATCTGCCTTTTAACTTATTGGACAGATATTTTAACAGAGAAGAAATAATTTCACTTACTTTTACTACTATCCTATACAAATTTTATGCAAAAATCCAAATCTGAGATCTTATTATGAAAAGCATGACAAATTTTAGAAGTCAATGATATACATTTGCATATGATTCTTAGAGGAATCAGGCTGATCCTGTTGTTTTTCCTCAAAATTTGCTACTCTATTTAATTAGACATCTATCACATTACATCTTTGTGTTATTACCTGATCTAATCATTTCCTCGATGTTATCTCTATATTATATTTATTTATTATTTGGCCAGGAATATAGGTTAAAGTTGTAAGCTATTCATTCCTGCACCCCATTATAATAACTCAGAGATGTTCCAATTTCCATTTATTACTTGATAGACTTAGTATTGTACTTACAGAACTTCTTAATTATAAAGATTTGCTATAAAAGAAAAAGAGGGACAATGTTAACAGAAGGAAAAGATCTCCTTAGTTCTGGTTGATTCCAGGAATAAGCCATTATCTGACATGTAATCATGAGGTTACCAGGTGCTGAAAGCAGGGCTTAGAGATAATCAGGTGGGGAATTTCCTTTTTCAGAAAGGAAATAGCACATTTGGAAAATAAAGTTAGGAAGATCCTACCTAGGCTGTGTCCAAGGTCGTCTTCAAAACCTTTCCAAGCATCCACCATTAGCCTGCAGCACATGTCAGTTGGCTTTATGATAACTTAGACAAGTATTCCTGTAATCAGAACTTCAAACAATAGTAAATTGCAGCCCCAGTCTTATATAGCAAATAAATATTGGCTGGTATCCCTCAGATAAAATACTTCCTCACACTTTAAACCATTTGAAACTGACACAAAAGTATCCAGAACAACTATCTAGGAGCAAGAGGGGTTTGGATAACCCATATTTATTCCCAAATCTTATCTACCTTTCATAGTTTCAAACAGAACTTAATTTATCTTTCCAAATATCTCAATCCTATTCTTCCACTCGCTTTTACATTTTAACCATAAGACAAGATAGCTCATAAGTTATTACTTTTTACTAGCATAACTGTACTGGAATCTCATTCCAGCTTAAACAAAACAAAGAGGTTAATGACTAAATTTATAGTTTGATGAAATTATGTCTTTGTTTCACAAGTTGTTATTCTTTCCTAATTATACTCACTCTGGAAGAATGAGATACTTCAGGAATTAAATCTTTTGCATAATAAATTCAAACGCAAACTTTAACTCTAACTTAGGCCATAGAATGACTACATATTCAGATCAAAACAGCTTATAGCAGCGTATTATTTTGAAGTTTAGTAGGCCTTCTAAGAATCACACATGATTTTTCAAAACATTTCTTCTAAAAGTATTTCCCTTCTTTAAAAACAGTTTAAAATTTACTCTGATGTTCCCTAAACTCTTATGAAGAAAACTAGTTGGAAACTTTTAAAATGCTTGATATCTCTTTCTCTTTTTTTTTAAGCAAAAATAAACCTTTAAAACTGGAATTCATTAAAGCTGAGTTGTTACAAAAATGTTCTTAAGTAATATGAATTTCCAAAGTATTATAACAAACTGAATTCTTAATTACTGCAGTTTTCTTAGATATGAGACTGACTCACAGAAAAACACTGTTGCTTTTAAAATCCTTTTAAATAATGGGAACATCTTAAGGTGAGTCTTAAGTAGTTTACATAAATTTCTGCACATGTTCTAATTTCAGATAAAAATAATGTTAGCTTTACCAGTAAGATTACACCAAAGGCTCACATGTTTTGCTGGTCACTTGTTATTGACCACAGAAATTTGCTTTAGAAGGAAAAAGCAGGGACATATGACACACCAAATATGACAGGATAAAACATCCTTTACTCTGTTTGAATTCAGATGGGAGTGAAATTCTCCAATGATGCAGTATCTGTTTCATAGCCAGACTCAGGAACAGACAGGTGAGAAACATTCCTTTTTAAAGGAACACAATAGGGAAACTGAGCCAGGGGGATCCCATCCTAGATTGAGTTGAGAATTGTCCCCTCAGTGTTTAGTCAGATGAGAAATATTCCTTTGTGGCATGTGTCTCGGATACTGATTTAATGCAGACAACTACACCCAAATTCAAACTCAAAACCAAAAATAATTATGGTCCCAAATGCTTTTTACCTTAAACACCAAGTTTCACTAATCACAGCTTAGAGTCAGATAACAGTTATTTCCACTCTCTTGGAGTTACAATAAACAATAAAGATTTACCAGGACACACACACATAAAGGATTCCAATTTAACATCTTTCCTTCTCAGATTTAAAACTTTACTGATGTAAAAACCAATTATTAAAAATTCTCTCTATCTATTACAACTTCTGAGCAAGTAATATTCATTGTGCATTAACCAACCAAATTCCTTTACTAAGACTGATGATCTTACCCACAGGAATGAGAGGACTGTTCTGAATGAACAGAAGTTATTTAGATAAAGTTTTCACTCCATTGTGGGACTGTTCTGAATGGACAGAGGGAATCTAAATAAAATTTTCACTCCATTCCCTCCTTTCCATACACAGGAATCACTTAACAATTTTAGATTTCAGTATTAAAACAGTAATCCCAAATAACTTAGTTAACAATCCTACAACTTCATAGAAGATAGCCAAATTGTTTAGCTTTAACTTTTTTAACAGACAAGGTTGAAAATACCTGGTTTTCTACATGACAGTTACGAAACATTAAAAGACAAGGTTAGCAAGAGTGATAAAGTAACATAACTGGTGTTACACAATTTTCCCAACATCTTTTAGTTTCACCAAAATTCAAATTAAAAAATTGCTTTGTCTAACACTATTTCTAGATTACAGTGGTCACTCAATTTTCACAATCTAAGAGAAATTCAGAAATACAATCCTAGAAACAGTTTTAACACAACAATAACTACAGATGGTATAATCTGCATTTCCAGAAATTATTGATCTTATTACTTTTAGCAATTAAAACCACTTCAAAGGTAACAATTACATTAGAGAGATAATAATGCTGTATGTAACATATACCAGTCATTACGTTAAGCATTTTACAATCATTTTGTCATTTTGATCCCATAACAACAAGCATAATTATTTTTACAAATCAGAAAATGGGTCAAATAGAGATAAAATACTTTTTTGCAACTGGAACAAAGAAGTGAAGCTTACCAAGAGCAGAGAAAACTGATGTCCCAGTGGTGACTTTCGCAGGCAGAGTTTAGAGAATGCTCACTACAGGCCTGATTCTTCCATGTTTACCAATCCCCCCCACAGCAGCAGAATTTACTGAGCCCCTAAAGCGATATGCAGGTGTTGGGACAGGGTGGGCAGAATGTCTAGGACATAGGTGGCATTTCCAGGCTTTACCTAGAAAGGTGGGCTACTCACAGTCTTAGGAGTTATTTCAAATAATCAGTTCCTAAAATGTTTCTGATTAATTTCACAACATACAAATCTGCTAAAATGATTTTACCTAAGATGATCTAACTTTCCGTTGTAATTCCAGGTTGGCCAGACCAGAATAACAAAGAAAAGTGTTAAAATTTTGTCTGTTTCCCTAGTTGCAGCCCCTAGAGTCTGGCTGCTTGCATTTAAATCTTACAAGATAACACACTCATTCACAGCACACATGATACGGACAGGGACATACACCAACAGACAAACTGACAACAGGACAAATACAAACGTAGCTCACAAAAAAAACAACCCAGAGAGAGAAGGCAATTAGAAGCTTGTTAGAAATCCTCTCCATGAATTGGCTATTATCATTCTGAGGAAAGGATGTTGCAAGAATTCAAGGTCTGATAATAAAGGGGAATCCTGCAGCCTTTGCTCAGAGCACCCCTGCGGTCTTTGGAGGGGTGGGGAACCTTGGTGCCCCAAAGTTTCTGACCGTCTTAAAGGAACAGGCCCCATGGGAATAGGTTCAGGCCTTTAGTTCTTAGGTGGATTGTAACTGCCCTCTTCAGGACCAGAGCCCTTACGGGAAAGCAGGGAGGGGGAATGGGGAGGAGGGAGGCAACAGAGGCTTGAACAGAGGCTCGCTTCCTCAGGTCTAAGGTAGGGGAAGGCTAGGGGGAAAGATTGCATCTAGGTGACCTCAGTTTCCCCAGATCAGAGGCCTTCAAGGGGAAGGGGAGGAAGGAAAGGGGTGAGGAATAGGGTGGAGGGAGTGAAGGGAAGGACATACTGGAGCCCTTGAAGAAGAAAGGATTTTTGCCAGGACACAGCTAGGTGCTGAAGCAGCTCCCAGCCCTACAGGGAAGAGGCTACCTGTCTTTTGTTCTCGTTCAGCCAAGTCAGCAAGCCCAAGATGAAACGTTCTCACTGCTGGCTAGTTGTTTTGTTGGCCTTTAAACTTAATTTGGTTGTAAGATAAAGTAACTTTGACCGGTCCAAAAGAGCCCTGTGGTGGCCAACATAATTTAGGGCTATCCTTAGTTGATTGACACTAGTGCTAGTAATACCTGTGATCATCAGGTTGGTAGTGGCTTATCACACAAGAAGCAGGGGTCTTGTCAGCTGGATTTCTACTTCTAGTTTTTGACTGACCCATAGCTAGCTGATTTCCCTAGATCGATCTTCAGAGGAGACTTAATTAATACAGAGGCGTTTTCACGCAGAGTGGTCTCTGTCCTGCGGTTATCTTTAAAGGGAATTTTTGAGTCCTTTGGAAGCTGGGAATGGAAGGACTTACCCCGACCCCGTCAAGGCCCAGGACTCTGGGAAAAACAGTTCCTACTGGCGCTGGAGTCCTGGCGTTGACGAGATGAGGCAATGCCCGTCCTGTTCCTCAGTTCCAATCCACGTTTGGGAGCCATAACTGTTGACCTGAAAACTTTGTTAAGAAAAAGCAACATGGCTAAATGCATACATTTTATGATTTAATTAATTGATCAATTCCCTATTAAAGACAACAGTAACATAATGCGTTATGGAGCCAGAAATGTTCTGGCTACCCAGTGCAGAAATCTTCTGGCTTGTATACATTTTGCCGTGAGAAAGGAACTCTCCTAGTTGAACAAATCATAAATTTAGTTAGACAAGACAATTAGCAAAGTAATGTTGGTCAGGCCTTGGGATTCCAGCTGGGTAAACACATGTCTCGGTGATAAAGAAGGAAATCCCACCACTAGTGAGTGGTAGGCTTCCTGCCCTAAACAGATAACTGACATAGGAAAAGGCTAAACAAAGTTCAATAGAAATTACGACCTAAGATGTCTATTTTTCTTTACCATTAACATGCCATAACATAGTATATGTCTATAGATAATAAGATACAAAGGAAAGCCTCATTATTCAAGATATAGTGTCTTAGGTTAAAGGTCTCCTTAAGGAGTGTAGAGTCAGCCTTGGCTGGCTTTTGCTGACATAGGAAGAGGCACTCTCTGAGTTTGCTTCAGAGAGAACAAAGAGATTATTCCAAAATTTTATATTAAACATTATCACTAACAATAAAAACATTCTGCCCAAATCAGTTTTAATTCAGCCTATCAAATTCCTCTGGGAATTTGGTAATTTGATAAGCATCTGTTAAGTGCCTACTATGTGCCAAGCACATAGTAAGTGCTGGGGATGTGAAAAGAGGCCAAAGATAGCTTTTGCCCTTGAGGAGTTCCCAACATAACAGAAGTAAGTAACCTCATATCCTTCCACTAATAGAAGATCACTTAAGAAGGGATTAGAGGGGGGTGTGGGGAGGGAACCACGTGATTCTAGTGGAATAGGTCAAAGGGCCCTGGGGGATTATCTAGGCTAGAGATCCTTAACCTGAGGTGTGTGGCTAGATTTCAAGGTATCCCTGGATTTGGAACTTCCTTCAATTGGATAAATACTTCATTATAATTGCTAACCTTATTCCGCAAAGGGATTCACAGCACAAAAAAGATCAAGAACCCCTGATATTCAGCCCCCTCATTTTACAGAAAAGTAAACTGAGGCCCAGGGTAGGATATGATTCCCCTAGGGTAGGTCACATAGACAGCATAGTAACAACATCTCAGATGTAAACGCTGCCTTACTGGGCACTCAAGTGAGTTTTCCAAACTCCAGAATGATACCATCAGTCTATTTTGGAGGATGGGATCCTGGTGGAATTTAGGTGGTGGGATGGTGGCAAAGAAGCTGGGTCACAAATACTAATGCCTACTTTTCCTTCCCTGAGGCAGATGATCCAACTTTGATTTCAGTCTCCACCTGCAGGAGGTAACCTCATGCCCTTCACTGGGGAGTCACTAATATCAGATCTTTTAAGGATGGAGGGGAGGTGAACTTGACCCAGGAGCCCAGAGTTACCCAATCTTCACTGAGGTGAAAGGAGTGAAAGAGGGTCAGGAGGAGAGGAAAAGCAGGGCAGTGCGTCACAGGAGACAGCACTGACAAAAATAAAATAAGAAAGAGGAGGACTGACTTTGAAGTCCAAGGGCCCGGGTCCAAATCTTATCTCTGCTGCTTACTACCTATGTGTCCTTAGGCAAGTCATTTCTCCTTCCTTGGCCTCAGTTTCCTTATCTGGAAAATGAGGGTAGTGGAGGAGATTGGGATGATTTTCTGCTTCTCCCAAAATAAAACCAAAAGTTGTCCAGGACTTCATCAAGTAGTGGGGCCAAGGGTTTGTGGGGCTCCAGGTACCACATGGGGGCTGGCAAAGGATCTCAGATAGCCCTCCTGAGGGCATGGGTAGTGGCCATCTCTGGTAATACCAAAGGAAGGAGAAGTAACTATCACAAGTTCTAGGCCTATCTTGGCAGCCCACTTCAGAAGATGAGTGGGGGCTATGAGTATTAGTGATAGAGATAAGGTCAGTCCCTGAGCTTTGGGAAGCCAGGGAGCCCCAGCTTTTAAAAGAGCTGCAGAGATCACTCAGAAGACTGGCTACGACTTATGTACTTGAGAAGTCTTTCAGATGATTTTATTAGCTAGATAGAAGGTCCCTACATAATCAATGGGAAGCTAGATGTGGCTTAATGGAGTCTCCAATGACTGAGAGAAATTAGAAGGCTGGGAAATATTTATTGATGCTCCATCTATTTTCTCTTTAGTTGAGCCAGCTTGGTAGAGGAGGAAGAAGATGACTTTCTCCATATGCCTGGGCATGACCCCTGGGGAGGGAGTGATGTCACAAAGCCCAGAATCTTAGAATTGTAGAGAATCTGGTCTGGCAGAGTCCTTAGTAGTCATTTAATTCCATTCAGTAAGCGTATATTAAGTGCACCTGGCATTGGTCTAAGTGCTGGGGACAGAAAAATGTAAGGATTCCTGAACTCAAGGAATTCCTGTTCTACTGAGGAAACCATTTAGTCCAAACCCCGCCCCCCATTTTATTGAGGGAGAAACTGAGGCCCAGAAAAGGAAAGTGAGAACTTGGAATTAGACAGTATTAGACCCACAAGGCGCTTTAATGGTCATTTGGTTCAACCTCTTCACTTACAGAGGGGAAAACCAAGTATGGTAGGAGGGGAGGAAAAATAAATAAAATATTAAATTTTAAAAAAAGAAGTCCAAGGGCCTGGGTCCATATCTTGCCTCTGCTGCTTACTACATATGTGTCCTTAGGCATTTCTCTTTCCTTGGCCTCGGTTTCCTTATCTGGAAAATGAAGGTAATGGACAAGATGTCGTTTGAGGTCTCTCCTAGCTCTAAATCTTAGGAACCTACCTGGGACAGCCAGCACAGTAAAGTGGATGGAGCACTGGATTTGAAGTCAAAAAGGTCTGGGTTAGAATCCTGCCTCACATATAACTTGCTGTGGGACCCTGGGCAAGTTACCCAACATCTCTGGGCCTCAGATCTGTCCTCCGTAAAATGACAGGATCAGACTGGATGACCCCGTGGGGTGGACAATGAAAATGTCATTATCCCCGTTTTACAGATGAGGAAAATGAGGCCCAGAGAGAGAGACCATACAGCTATTAACCAGAAGAAAGTTTTCAGACCCATGTCTCCTGACTCTGAGTTCACATTTGTCTGAATGTCTGGAGTCTGGCCTTTCAGACTCTGCCCCATGTGCTGCTGTGCTGACACTAAAAAGCTTTGCTCCCAACCACACTGAGTGCCAAGAGGAGGGATGTGCTCTAGGGGGAAGGGTCATGAGATCTTTGATCTAGAGATACAAGTGACCTCTGAGACCCTCACTTTACAGGGGAGGAAACTGAGGCCCAGGGACGGGAAAGGACTTGCATACATGGCAAAGACAGGATTGAGGGGGGGTGGAGCCAAGATGGCAGAGTAGAAAGACTCACATACACATAGCTCTGAACCCACAACCCATAGAACATCTACAAAAAAGTAACTCACGGCAAATTCTGCAGGACTAGAGGCCACAGAACATTGGAGCGAGGGAGATTTCTGTTCCAGAGAGACCTGCAAACCTTTTGCAAAAGGTCCTTCGCACCACAGACTGGGTGCCGGGACTGGGAGCTGAGTACAGCCCTGCCGCGGCCACGGCACCGAGAGGAAAAGATCCGAGCGGGCTTCAGGGACGGAATCTCCAGCGGCCACGCAGTTCCCTCCACCCACGGGTGACAGGGGTCGGTGAGAGGGTCTCTTTGGCCGGTCGAAAGGGGAGTGGGGTGCCCCCATAACTCAGGTCCCCTCGGGAGGCAGCAGCAGAGGCGGGGGCAGACCTGGGCTCCCCCAGCAGGCAGGAGCCCAGATCCATTGTTGAAGGTCTCTGCATAAACCCCCTGAGGGAATGGAGCCCGTGAGGCGGCCCCGCCCCCACCTGAGCATCTGAACTTAATCTCACACTGAATAGCAGCCCTGCCCCCGCCAAAAGCCCTAAGGCTTGAAGCAGCATTTGAATCTCAGACCCCAAGTGCTGGCTGGGCGGATCTGGAGGCGAGGTGGGTGTGAGGAGAATATTCAGAAGTCAAAGCACTGGCTGGGAAAATGCCCAGAAAAGAGAAAAGAAATAAGACTATAGAAGGTTACTTTCTTGGGGAACAGGCATTTCCTCCCTTCCTTTCTGATGAGGAAGAACAATGCTTACCATCAGGCAAAGACACAGAAGTCAAGGATTCTGTATCCCAGCCCACTCAATGGGCTCAGGCCATAGAAGGGCCCATAGAAAATCAAGTTAGAGAGGTGAAAGAAAAGCTGGGAAGAGAAATGAGAGACATGAAGTCAAAGCATGAACAGCAGGTCAGCACCCTGCTAAAGGAGACCCCAAAAAATGCTGAAGAAAATAACACCTTGAAAAATAGGCTAACTCAATTGGCAAAAGAGGTTCAAAAAGCCAATGAGGAGAAGAATGCTTTCAAAAGCAGAATTAGCCAAATGGAAAAGGAGGTTCAAAAGCTCACTGAAGAAAATAGTTCTTTCAAAATTAGAATGGAACAGATGGAGGCTAATGACTTTATGAGAAACCAAGAAATCACAAAACAAAACCAAAAGAATGGAAAAATGAAATATAATGTGAAATATCTCATTGGAAAAACAACTGACGTGGAGAATAGATCCAGGAGAGACAATTTAAAAATTATGGGACTACCTGAAAGCCATGATCAAAAAAAGAGCCTAGACATCATCTTTCATGAAATTATCAAGGAAAACTGCCTTGAGATTCTAGAACCAGAGGGCAAAATAAATATTCAAGGAATCCACAGATCACTACCCAAAAGAGATCCAAAAAGAGAAACTCCTAGGAACATTGTGGCCAAATTCCAGAGTTCCCAGGTCAAGGAGAAAATATTGCAAGCAGCTAGAAAGAAACAATTCAAGTATTGTGGAAATACAATCAGGCTAACACAAGATCTAGCAGCTTCCACATTAAGGGATCGAAGGGCGTGGAATATTATATTCCAGAAGTCAAAGGAACTAGGACTAAAAGCAAGAATCACCTACCCAGCAAAACTGAGTATAATACCTCAGGGGAAAAAATGGTCTTTCAATGAAATAGAGGACTTTCAAGCATTCTTGATGAAAAGACCAGAGCTGAAAAGAAAATTTGACTTTCAAACACAAGAATGAAGAGAAGCATGAAAAGGTGAACAGCAAGGAGAAGTCATAAGGGACTTACTAAAGTTGAATTGCTTACAATCCCACATGGAAAGACAATATTTGTAACTCTTGAAAATTTTCAGTATCTGGGTACTGGGTGGGATTACACACGCACACACACACACACATGCACACACACATAGAGGCAGAGTGCACAGAGTGAACTGAAGAGGATGGGATCATATCTTAAAAAAATGAAATCAAGCAGTGAGAGAGAAATAGATTGGGAGGAGAAAGGGAGAAATGGAATGGGGCAAATTATCTCTCATAAAAGAGGCAAGCAAAAGACTTATTAGTGGAGGGATAAAGAGAGGAGGTGAGAGAAAAACATGAAGCTTACTCTCATCACATTCCACTAAAGGAAGGAATAAAATGCACACTCATTTTGGTATGAAAACCTATCTTACAGTACAGGAAAGTGGGGGATAAGGGGATAAACAGGGTGGGGGGATGATGGAAGGGAGGACATGGGGAGGAGGGAGCAATTTGAGGTCAACACTCATGGGGAGGGTCAGGATCAAAAGAGAGAACAGAAGTAATGGGGGACAGGATAGGATGGAGGGAAATATAATTAGTTCTTACACAACACTACTATTATGGAAGTCATTTGCAAAACTACACAGATCTGGCCTATATTGAATTGCTTGCATTCCAAAGGGAAGGGGTGGGGAGGGAGGGACGGCAGACTGGCAGACAGGGGCAATTAGAACACTCAGTGTTTTGGGGTGGGGGAAGGGGACAAAAGGGGAGAAAATGTGGAACCCAAAATTTTGTGAAAATGAATGTTAAAAGTTAAATAAATTAATTAAAACAAAACAAAACAAAACAAAGACAGGATTGGAAGCTGGGTCCTCAGACCCCTGAGCACCCCTGAGGAGCAGCCTGTTGAGTTGTGGACACATCCCCCACTTCTAGTATTTCCAGTATCCGTTCTCTGAGAAAATCAATAGCCCTGGACAAGGACAGCTGGACTAACTCCGAGAGGGAGCCCAGACCCCAGATACCATCCTGGGCTTCTGGCTGAGCCATGTGGGCAGCATAAGATGGAGGCACCCCAAACGTCCTCCATCTCGCAGTGGTCATTCCCAGATCTCTTCTGTAGAAGGCTGCATGGAATGATGAAGACAGTGCTGGATTTGGGGGCAGAGGCACTGGCTTCACTCCCCCCAGGGTCCTCTATTTAGTGCCAGTCAAAGAGCCTGGGTTTGAAACCTATGTCTCATGCTCACTACCTATGTCACCTGGAGCAAGACATACCTGCTCTCTGGGTCTCAACTTCCTCACTGGCCTAGGGGCCTCTGGGGCATCTTCTAGATCTACATGATTTACTTAGGGAGAATGTTCTCTGGGCCTCAGTCTCCCTAACAGTAAAATGAGATTGGACAAGAGGATCCCTAAGGTCTCTCACCTTGATTTTTGTTAATGTTAATTTCCCCCTTGACTGCAATTAGCCACTTTCTGCCTGGGGGGAGGGTCTCACTTTTAGACAAGGTGCTAGCGTAATGGAGGAGGCATGGGATTTGGAAAACTCCTAGGTTCAAATCCCAGCTCTCCTACTTAGTAGCTGTGTGACTTTGGGTCTAGGAGCTCATGAAGTTAAATGAGCTCCTAGATGAGGTCAGCACCTTGTTGAGAACCCAGAGTCCCCCTGGCAGTCTGTGTTAGGGGCATGGCTTGAACTCAGGCCTTACTGGCTCTGGGGTCAGCTTCCTAGGCACTCTTCAGCAATCAGTATTCTAAAGTAGATGTCCCATAGGCATCCCCAACTCAACACGTCCCCTCTTCTCAACTTCCCGAGGACTGCTGAGAGTATCCCTATTCTGCTCATTACCAGGGCTCCCCACCTTGGGGTCATCCTTGACCTCTGACTCACTTACCCATGTAGTTATTTCTACATTCATGACATCTCCACTGGGATGGACACCACATCTCTTCAGGCTCTTGAACTCACACTTCAACCCCTGCCACAGCCTCCCAGCTGACTCCCTGCCCCAACTCTCTGCCCCTTCCAATCTGCCCACTTAGTTGCCCAAGTGACTTTCCTGAAGTCCAGGTTGGCTCAGGTCACTTTCCTATTCAGTGACCTCCTATTACCTGCCCCCTTCCTACCTTTCCTGCCACACTGACCTATTTGCCTATTTGCTGGCAGGTACAATGGTTAGAGTACTGGGCCTGGAGTCAGGAAGACCTGAGTTCAAATCTGGCCTCAGACACTTGCTAGTCATGTGACCCTGGAAAAGTCACTTTACCACTATCTGCCTTAGTTTCCTCATCTGTAAAATGGTTATAATAATAACAGTACCTACCTCCCAGGGCTGTTGTGAGGATCAAATGAGATCAAATGTGTAAAATGCTTAGCTCAGTGCCTGGCACATAGTAGGAGCTATATAAATGCTTGTTGATTAACTGGCCTAAAGACTCCATGACTCTAGTAGGTAGGGACATGTTAAAAGGTAGGCACATAAAACCATCACAGCTTTGGAAGGGAAAAAGTATATACTGGGACTTCCAGGTCTAGATCTCTGGTCCTACTGCACGCCCATCAACTGATCCTCTTTGGCTTAGCAAAGGGCCCAAGCTATTCTGTCACCTTGCTCACTCCCAGCAGCCCTTCTGGCTGGGGCTCTTTGTGAGATGGCAGATGATAAGAGTTTTTGGAGGCTCCTGTTTGTTTTGCAAAGGCAGCTTCCAATGAACTATAGTCTCAACTTCTGAGACTGCTCTTCAGCTGATGACATGCATTCCCAGGCAGCAAGTCAGCTTTGCCCCAAGGCCACTGCCCAAAGTGGCTCAGAGGGCAAAGTTTTCAGCCACTCTTAGGTCATTTAAAAAAAAGGACATTTTTAAGAATTTAAAAGAAATCCAAGCCCACAGCATGGCTAGAGTCAATAGGGACCACAGTTCAAATCCTACCTCAGACATACTAGTTGTATGATCCTGAGCAAGTCACATAATCACCATGCGCCCCCTGGCAATTCCCTGAGACCCCCCACCTTGGTTCAGTTTCTCCTGTGCCCATATGTGATCCTGGTCGTGGTCTCATCTGTGGAAGTGGGCATGACACTCACTGCTACCCTCAAGCCTACCTCACAGAAGGAAAAGTCAGCTGCTTGTCTCTTCTGCCCCTCATACTTACTTCCTTCCCAGACCCCACTCTTTGTGCTGACTGTCCCCCACCCCACACCAGGAGGTCACTGCTCCAATGCAATCACAGACCAGGACCAAACAACTGAACAAACTCTGAAAGCAAATCAAAGTGCAATGGTACCGTAACCCCCCACGGAGTCAGAGTTAGCCATAAGCAAGTGGACATATATCACCAGAAAGGGCTCACTCTTGACAAGAGGCGTCAAATCCATCCCTCAGAACGCGAGTGACTGCACACAAGGAGGTGGGCCAGTCACATAGTAAGTTTGAAAGACAACAGGCAAACTCAAACTATGTGCTTGGCACATAGTAGGCACTTGATGAAGGCTCATTATATTGACGTTAGCCCCCACTGGAGGGAAATGGCCATTTAGACATCATAACCAAACTCTGCCTTCTCTCCATGAAACCCTATTGCGATGCCACCTCCCTCTCCCTTCAGTCCTATGAATTAGCAGTTTAATCTCATATCATGTTTTTGTAGAAGAAGTGATAGTGTTTGCCAGGAGATACCGGTCCACACATTGCCTAAATGCTTTTACCACTCATCTGCCACAGGAGACGCCTCAAGAATTGACTGATTCTTTTTATTGGTTTGCTTAGACCTGTGATATTTTGATGTAGAGGATTTCTGGATGAGAAAACTCTCTATAAAAATACAGATCAGCACCATTCCTGTGACTTAGAGACTGATCTGGGGACAGAGAAAGGTTAGGTGACTGGCCCAGGGTCACACAGACAGTATGAAGCACCAGGGGGTCTTGAACCCAAGTACTCCTGACTCTGAGACTGGCTTTCTAGCCATTGACCTATGTTATCCTCCCAACCTTTGTCAACTGAATTTTAAGATGCTGGAGTCACATCCCACGATGTTCAAAGCAGACATGTATACTCTGATATTAGGAAAATTGAAGATTGACTGGTTTATGGTGGCAGTACTTTCTTATGTGTACTGGGTAAATATAACAGATTGAGTGTGCCCAATCCCCACCTGTGGGCTGGCCTTAGACCCCTGAGAGCAGGGACCGTCTTTTGTATGCGTTTGCTGCTTATTGTCTTTTCTGTTAGATTGTCAGTCTTCTGTGTCTTTTTCCATTTCTGGCACTTAGCAAAATGCCAGGCACACAAAAGTGATTAATAAATGTTTATTGACTGACACAAGAAGGAGAGATTACACCTACTGGAATGTTGTACTGACCACTCTGTAGCAACTATTCCCCTCTATAGCCAAATAAATGGTTTTCCTTAAGTGCATGAAGACAACTTCATGTGTTAAAACCTAGAAAAGGTGATAAGCACCCCTATCCTGATTCTAAGATCTAGAAAGTTCGAAATAAGATTCTCTATTTATCATTCTGATAGACCCATTTGCCCACTGGAAGACTGTTTCACTTAACTTCCAGGTTGGGCAGTATCAAGTAAACTATGGCAGGCCTGGGTAAGCCTGTACATCTCATGAAGGCTTTGGATAAAGATTCCTTTTAGAAAAGTGAACCATTTCTTACGTATCTAGATACGTGAAAGGAGAAATTTTGTGGGAAGTGCCTTACTTGGATTTGGTGGGAAAAGAGTGCAGCTTTTGCAGTGTACGATCTCCATTGCTACTGGCATATCAGAAGGAATTGGAGGAGGAACGATCCCCAAGCCTGGCATCATGGGTGTGATAGGTGGGATTCCTGTCATCATTCCAACACCAGGATCAAAATCTAAAAGGAAAGGGGGAGACAAAAAAGAATATGTGATGCTGCTGGCCCTTCCTCCGCAGGGGCCTTCAGGAGGTCCCCCTACTGTTCCCACTGATCTGTAGGGACAGGAAGGGAGTGCTGGGAGGTCACCTGTAACACTGGCATAGTGCTGAATGATTTAAGAGCACTTTCCACATGTACCACACAAACCGAGGCTCAAAGGGATTGCTAAGGTTACCCAGTCAGTCAGTGAGTAAGTGACAGAGCAAAGGTCTGACTTTCATGCTCTTTCCACTGTATCACAGAAGCAGCATCCACAGGTGGGGGAGAGCCAGAGTCTCTGGCCTGATGTCTAGGCTGGATTGTCCCGATCCTTTCTGCCCCACTGAAACGTTCCTCTCATGCCTCAGGGTAACAAGGAGCTTATCCTCAGAAAATCTCACAGGTGATGCCAGCAAAGTCCTGAGATAACAGGTCACCCCAGAATGGAAAGGCTTTGAGGATGGACCTGGTGGCAAACTGAGAGGCCTAGCCTCACTTGGCAGAGAGAAATTCGTCACTAGGAAGCCACACACCAGGTAATGATGTTTCTTGATCACAGCAACTCATGAAACCATCTATTAAGGCATCAAGTGACTGTCATCAGTTTCCGAGGAAGGAATACCCAACTAATGAGACAATGGAGATCGGGAAGCAATGAAGTGTTACTGCCTTGCCAATGCTAGGAACTTGGGAACGTAAAGACACACAGTATATATGTTAGATGACCCTCAGCAACCGAGAGCATGACAGGGCAGCCCCCAAACTCCCACAAGGCTCTGCTCTGGTCATGGATACTTCTGGTGCAGCCAGGATGAGGGTTACGGATTCCACCCCACTGAGATCACCTGAAAGACTTGGGAAGAATTAACCTGCAAAAAAGAAGAGCAATAAGAGTGTGTGTGTGTGTGTATGTATGTATGTGTATGTATATATGTGTGTGTATATCTGTATGTGATGTGTGCTGTGTATATGGCAGCATGAGGGTATGTGTTGTATATTTTGTGTGTGGTGTGTCTATGTGTAGTGTTGTGGGAGGTCTGTATGGTGTTGTGTGGGGAGGAATGTATAAGTGTGGCATGTATGTATATAGTGTGTGTGCACAAGTGTATACAAGTGTGGTTGGTGTACATGTGTATTGTGGCGTATATGTAAGTGCAGTGAGTATATACACACACATGTGGTATGTATATGTTTTATGTGTGTGGTGTGATGTATGTGTATGCATAGTCTTTGACATGTGTGTATACAAGTGTGATAGGTGTATATGTGTGGTGTGTATATGTGGTTGTATGTTTCTGTATGTATGTGAAAGGTGTGTGTCATATCTGTTGTGTTTGTATGTATGTGTGGTATGCATATATGGTGTGTGGAATGTGTATGTGTGCTGTGTGTATGTAGCGCTATGGGGTATGTATAGCTGTGGTGGGTATTGTGGTCTGAGTATGGTGTGTGTTATTTGTTTATATGTTTGTGGTATGTGTGTATAATGTGGTATGTGAGTGTGTGATATGTGTATATGTATACATATGTTTATGTATGGCATGTATATAGTGGGTATCATGTACATGTGTGTGGCATATACACAGTATACATGTGTGATATGTGTATAGGTGTGTTGCACTGATATTTGTGGTGTGTGTGTGGTATATATGTGTGGTGAGTGTATATGTGTGGTATGTTGTGGTATTTGTGTGGTGTGTGTTTGTGGAGTATATAAGTATTTGTGGTATGTATGTGCTGTATGCTGTGTGTACGTAAGTATGGTGTGTAATGTGTGCCTATGTTTATAGATATATGTGGCATATGTTGTATGTTCATGTAGTGTCTCTATGTGTGGTGTGTGCTAATGTTTTATGTATAATGTGTGGTGAGTATGGTATGGGTATGTGTGTGTTGTGCTTGTGTGTATGTGTGGTGAGTATAGTGTGGCATGTGAGTGAGTGATATGTGTATATGTGGTGCATATACAAGTATTACGTGTGGTGTGTATGTATATGGTATGTGTGATCTGTGCATGTACAGTGGGTATATGTGATGAGTGTATGAGTATGTGTATATGTGGCATGTGTATGGTATGTGTATATGCAGTATATGTAATGTCTTGTGTGTTTGAGGGGGTCCAGCTTGGGGTGCAAACAACAAATTATATTAGTTAGGAGGGGGGGGCTTTATCCTTGATATGTTCAGGGCCTCCTGCATACTCTGGGTCCCATGTGTTTGAAACATATAGCAATTCAAGAAGAAAAGTTCAGGGGACTCCTTACCAAGACAAATGTGGTATGTATCTGTACTGTATGTATGGACATGTATAGCATGGACATATAGTGGGTATTGTACGTATATATGGGGTATGTGTGAGGGTACATATATGTGTAGTATGTATATATGTGGAGTAGTTTGTTTTATGTGTTTGTGTACATACATACATATGGTATGTATGTAGTCATGCTTGAATGTGTATGTTTATGTGTGGTATACATGTAAGATCTGTACTGTGTTTGAAGGTGTGCCATGTGTGTTATGTGTGTGTATGTGTGACATATTTAAGTGTGGCATGTCTGGTGGCACTGAGGAGCCACCGTCTGTATTGGTGGAAGGCCTAAAATGCCTCTTCTGTCTAAACTTGTGATCTTGTTTGTGTAGCTGACTCCTGGTCTAACAACTCCTGCCACTGAGGCAGACCAGCAACTTAGTTCCTGTGTAACGTACACTAGTATGGAGCTGCTGGGGGAGCCCCGAGAGGACACATTACTTGGTCAGGGTCTCCTGAGAAGAGAGCTTGAACTTAGGTTTTCCAGACTTCAAGACAGGTTCTCTGTGCTCTATATCATGCCATTTCTCTATCACAAAACAGTAAATACTTACTGCAGTAGTTTCATTTATTTGCTAACACCTCATATTCTGTGCTGGATTGTGAGTTCCTTGAAGGCAGGCACTGTGTCATATTTGGCTTTGACAGCCCTCAGATTTCTATGTGCTGTGTGTTTCCACAGCCCTTTCCACAGAATCACCCTTGAGGCATGATCAGAAGTGCCATCTGCAGGGGAGGGAAGGCCTCCATTGCTGCAAATATGGATACTTGAAGGTTTGAAGGAACTAGAGCTGTAGAAAAGACCCTCTCTCCACCTCCCTTTTTGAATTCAAGATGCCAAGAGTTCTGTGAGACCCAATGTCCAGAGGACTTGAGGGCAAGTGGCAACAGATAGCCCAGAGGCTCCATGACACCCCAATGGTTCTTTTAGCCACAGGAAGTGGAAGAAACCTGTCAGTCCTCCATTAGCCACAAGGATAGAAGGAAGTTTCCTTCAGTCACTAAAGCCAGGCTCAAGCAAGATTCATTGGAAGCTTTGGGAATCCTACAGTTAACCTGAAGCCTGAATAAAGAAAGGTCATTCATTCGGTCATTTTTCTCCAATGTGGTGATGGAATCCCACGGTCAATGGCTTCCTCTCTCCAGGCCCCTGGTCTAGACTGGGGAGGCTTCCAGAAGCTATGTTCCTTACATCACGTGATGAAGGCCCCAGTGCTGACTTGCAGCCAGCCAACAGGCTCACGTCCTTGTCCTGAGGGGCCCTTTTTCACAGTGTCCCCACATGTGGATAAAGTCCTTTGCTTGGTGCCATTTACCTTCACTCCCTAAACATTCCTATGGAGCTAGTAAATAAATATGGTCACAGTTCCAAGTAATTCAAGGATTATCAAACACAAAGAGGTTTCTTTCTTGAGTCCTGTAGAAGACCTTGGAACTTAGTTAGGCAAGGTCAGGAGCTAGAAAAAGGCTGGGGAGAGATACGTGTATGTGCATGTGGGGAGCAATATGATAAAGATTTGAATGCATCTTCCCAAAGCTTTATCCTGCCATCATACCTCTCTATCTTGAACAAACCTTACTGCAGCCTGGTTAGCAAAATAAAGGAGGCAAGGCAGCTAAATCAGGAGAGCAAGGAGGCAGTTGGGCCTGGGATGAGGACTGCCAAAGAGACTGAGGAGGACTGGTCAGATACGCAGGAGGAGAACCCAGAGAAGGCTGTGTATCTAGGAGAAGGGGTTCCAGAGAAGCCAAGGAGGAAGATGGAGAAGAGGCCATCAGATGTGGCAATTCAAAGATCGTTGGTAAAATGAGCTGGCTAGATGACCTCTATCATCCCTTATAGCTCTAAGGTGATGGTTCTTTAAGACTGCAGGGCTAGGGAGCAGTAGCCCAACTAGGAGATGGGCCCAGGCCCTCTGACTCCATATCGTGGGCTCTTTTCCCTTCCTGTCACTGTCTATAACTGAGCTCTTCCATTCACCCAGGTCAAATCCTCTGTACTGACAGAAGAGCTGTCTGAATCCTATTCTCCCAGGGAAATGACTCATGGTGGGCATTTCAGGCCTAGCAGGTGAGGAGAGCACTGTCTGGGCAGGCTGGGCAGGGAGAGCTTTGGGGAAAAGGGAAGACATTTCTCCCTCCCACTCTGCCCCTTCTGTGGAGCCCCTTCACGGCCTCTCTAGAGCCAGCTGGGCCAAGGCTGCCTCCTTCTCTGCCTTATTGAACAGTTGCTCTCTGCAGTCTACCCAAATGACCACATGATGGCCACCTGGCCATGGCAGGCCAAAGGCATGACGTGGCATCGTCTGAGTGCTCCTGAGACACGTCCAGCCCAGTGAGGTGGGTCTGTGCTCCCAGGGAAGCTGCTGAAATGCATACGTGGATTGTTCTCAAATAAGCATTTCCAAAGAGGATATGATTATATGTGCATAATTAAACCATTCTGTAGAAGATTAGGATTCAAATTGGTTACATAATTCTGGGAAATTATTTTCATTCCTTCTGAACTGTTACAAAGCCCACTGGAACATGAAGGAAAATTATACTGAAATGCTGAGAATTTTAACCCTATATAAAAACTCTGATAGACAGTGCTTTATCTATCTATGGCCCTGAAGATACTTTTCAAGTAAGGCCAGAACCAAGGATCACTAACCACAGCCCCAGAGATGGAACATGCAATCACACAAGGATAGGAGAATTACTTTCAATGTTGAAATTCTTCTAACAGGAGATCTGCTAAATGAAGCCCTTCTGTTCATGCAACAAACTCTAAAACTAAGGCTAAGCCTGGGCAGAAGCAGTAGGATGAGAGTTTTCTGGCTCCCCTTCCCCCAAACATCTCCCTTGGTCCTGAAATTCTCTGGAAAGGCCTCGACAACTTTTAGCTCATAGTCTATCAAGAGTATGGCAAGGATCAGGTGAAGAAAAGACCCAGGGGGCCCAGGAAAGTCAGCTACCAAATATTTTGAAGGGCTGTCATATGGAAGAGGGATTAGATCTATATTCTACTTGGGCCCAGTGGAAGTTGCAAAGACAGATGGAGGCTTAATGGCAGGAAGAATCTCCTAACAACAAAAGCCCAAGTCAAGTGGGCTGCCTTGGGAGGGAGTAGATTGCTCTTCACTGTCAGGCGTGGTGGAGGCTGATTCTTGTTTCAGTGTCGATTGGACTAGATGGCACCTCTGGGAGTCTGTGAAATGGGTCCCTGGTGAGTATTGCCAGAAATATCCAGGGATGACTTTCTCATGTATGCGGTTATTAGAAAGGGGTGCGGGAGGGAGAATAACAAAATCATCCCATACATGAGAAAGTCATCCTGAAGTGACTTGTCCAAAGTCCCCTACCTAGGCAGATCCTCATGGAGGGCTTCTGATTCCCAGGCCAGAGTTCTTTCCCCAAGTTCATACTCGCTCCCCCATTGTCTCAGCTATTTCCCTGGATATTTCTGGCAAGGGAGAGAAAAGAGAAGGAGAAAGTGGAGAAAAGAGGAGAGAAGAGAAAGGAGAGAAAAGCAGAGAAAGGAGAGAAAAGAGAAAACAGGAGTAAAAAGAGAAAAGAGGAAAGGACAGAAAGGAGAGAAAAGAGGAGAAACAAAAGAGGAGAGAAGAGACAGAAGTGAGAAGAGGAGAGGAGAGAGAAGAGAAAAGGAAGAAGATAGGAAGACCTTGTTCTGATATTAATAACAAGATAGGAGATAAGAGTGACGACAATGTTGTTGCTATTTCTCCCCTACCCCAAGCCCTTTCCCAGCAGCCCTGTGGTGGAGTTAGCACAAATGTTCTTAGCTTCACTTTGCAGAAAATGGAGAGGGAGGTTGGGAGTGGTTGGTTACATGAGGTGCCCAAGGTCCCCCAGCATCCACATGCTGGAGCTGACTCCTTCTTTTGGGCCCAGTCCACTGTTCCACACTACAGATCCCTTCATCTCAGGGACATTTACACATGCACTTAGCTGATGGGGATTTAAGAAATGAGGCATTATTTAAGCGTGGGAGTCCACAAAATGAAGATATGAGCAGAATTGAACAGGGAGCTGTCAATCAGGCCACCATCTGACTCATCCAAGTGCCCCTGGAGAGTGCATTTCTTGGTTAGGTGTTCACTGTGATAAATATCAGAGGGATGCAGTTGGCTTAGAAAAGCCAGAGCATGGTGGCAGCAAAGAATTCTGAATTTAGACTCTCAACACCTGGGTTTGAAGCTTCATTCTCACAGGAGGACTTTGGGGAGGTCCCCTCATTAGCTTTCAAATGAAGGGACCATCTTGGAGGATCTCTGTGGCCCTTTTTATATAGAGAGGCTAGAACACTGTTCTCCAGTGCTTCAAAACTGACTGATTCTGGAGGGGTGGAAGATGGGGGTACAGGGATTCTGGATCCTCTCTATCAGTACTGCCTGGAGCTGGGACATGAGGGCAGGCCAAACAAGATGACCAGCTGGGGCTTGTCTACTGAGGCTTTGCAAATGGGGCCCTGGTAGGGGACTAATGCCTGATGACATGTAGTAATACCAAGGGCACTAACTACACTGGGGTCTGTTCTCAGATCTGCTCTCAGGGACTCTTGGGCAAGGCTTAGCTTTTCTCATCTTCGCTTGGTTTCCATGGGCTACAGGCTCAATAGGAGTCCAAAGTAGGATATCAGCAGCTGAAAATGTTAATGTGACCTTAGGCTGTGACTCAGAATGGCATCTTGGTCTGGACATTGAAGAGAATGTCTGCATCATTGATCTCACAAAGCTGTCCAAGTATCACACTGTGATGGTGAGAAATAACATGGCAACCATTCAGGGCTCTCCCAATGTGGGAAGTTCCTCGCTAACACAGATCACTAACCCTCTCTAGCTTTTGCTCCTGGAAAATTTTATGTTCCTCTGTAAATCTTCCACAGGGGACATACTAAGCCAAGTAACAAAAGTGATACCAAAGCCAGGTTTTGAAAATGGCCAAGTTTCTCACCCAGTAATGCTACCCACGACAGAGGTCTACAGAGCTTATGGGGGCCTTGTGGATCCCTGGTTTGTGGAACATAAGAAATTGTCAGTGACTGGAGATGGAAATGAAACACCTCCTTTTTAGATTCTCCACCAAGCCCCAGGTGGCCTTCAGGAGGTGAAAAGTTCCCTATCGAAGATGACAGCATACATCTCACCTAGACCCCTTCATTTAAAGGGGCCTCATCCTTTAGCACCTTGAGATTCTAGAAAGACCTAGTGATGTGGTGAGAGGCAGACAATGCTCCAATGCTGGGGTTCTAGGACTCTATACCTAGGCCGCTGCCCAGAGCTGGACCAAGGCACTTGGGACCTCCAGGATTATAGACAGAGCCCACAGAAGGCTTTGGGTGGTTCTTATACCACATGTTATAATCAGCCAAATGCAAGTCATCATCATCACCTCTCCCCTGGGCTAAAGAAAGTAACAGCCTTTTAGCTGGTCTCTGTGCCTCAAGGCTCTCCCTGCTCAAATCTACCTCCCCATAGTTGCCTCTTTTCCTAAAGTACACATCTGACCTTGTCATCCTCTCCCGCTGGCCCACCCTGACTTCCCCACTCTGATCACCCACCTTTCCCACTCAACAACTTCGAATGGCTCCCTATTACCTCCAGAATCAAATATAACTTCTCTCTTGGAGCTTTATAGCTCATCACAACTTTCTGCATTTCCAGCCTCATAACATGTTGCTCCCCTCCCCTCACTTTATGAGTCAGTCAAACTAGCCTTCCTATTGTTTCCCCCAAAAAGGGCACTGTATCTCCCATCTCCATGCTGTTGCACTGACTGTGTCCCATGCATTCCAGGAATGCTCTTCCTCTTCACCTTCTCCTCCTGCTTAAAATCCCTGACTTCCTTCAAGGCTCTGCACCAACACCACTTTCTACAAGAAACCTTGCATGCTCCCAGCTGCTAGAGCCTTCCCTTCTACAGTTACCTTACTTTGTATGTACCTTGTATGTGCCTTTTTATTTACATGTTGTCTCTCACATTAACCTATAAGTTCCTTGAGGGCAAGGACTTTTTCCCCTTTCAGGACTTAGTACAGCATCTGGCCTGGTCAATATGACTTGACTTGTCCCTGCTCCAGAGAGTGGGATTTTCTGGCATTACAAAGTGTGCAATTACAAGATGTCACATGAGAAAGGTCCCTGGTTGCTCTTTCCTGAGTGTTTGACCCCAGGCCTGCCCCTCCTTCCCTGTCAGGGCTCCCCCTGCTGCTTTCCACACTAACCAGAGGCTGGCCAAAATTCATATTATCTTATAGGAAGAGAAGGGATGTTGTCATCATTGTCACACTGAGGATGATGACAATAGTAGTGCTGTCATGGGCTAACCCCAAGGCTGAAAGTGGGTAGAGGCTTGATGGCTGTTATGCCATTTGCGGGACTGTTCTCCCCATTTTACACATGAAGAAACTGAGGCTCAGTTGCATGGCTAGCGAAGTGGGACAGCAATCTAAGTGTCCCCAAGTGCTAGTCCCTACACTGTGCCCCACCCCATGTTCCATGGTGCTCAATACAGACAGGACTTTGGCAGGTGCTGGAGTGACAGAAGATGGTATACCTGGCAACATATGCTGTCCTGCCATTCCTAGCGATACCATTCTGAAATGATTCAATGCTGTGGTCCACGCATTCTGGTCCGATATTGGTAGAGCCATGGGTGGAGATTCCACATTAAGACTTGTATTACCATCAGCTGCAAAGGACACATAGGCAAGATAAGTCTACTGTACAAGAGACAATTATGGAACATTGGAAGAGGAGACCACTGATGAAATACAGTGGTGAGAGTAAGGGAAAACCAACAAGCCCCATGGGATGGTCAGAGCAAGTGCAGAGAGTCTCCATCACATTGAGAAGACTCCCTGGAGTGAGCTTGTGGGAGGATGTATAGGACAGTTAGACAGGATGGGAAGGCCCAGCACTTCTAGTTATGTTCATGGATGATGTACCCAACACTGATGAGATCACAGATTCCTTGGAGCATTCAGCCACATTACTGTGATGGTCATTCCCACTTCTCTGACACTTGAGTGTTCCCTCCCAACAACCCCATGAGGCAGAGAGTATGTCATTATCACATTTTACAAACCAGGTAACTGAGGCTCAAAGAGGTGCAAGGTCATCCAGTTAGCATGTTTCCCTCAGGCCATCCTTGTGAGGGAGGTACTTCATGCATGACTGTGCCTGTTTTATACGAGTAGAGAGAACACACAAGAAGCTTGCTCACAGGCTCTCTCTGCTTTGAATCCAGGGCTTGACTCTAAATCTGGCTCCTTTTCTACTGTTCCACAACCCATGGCCACTATCCTGGAGCTTAAGACCAGCTCCAGCCACAGGAGAAAGGGTTTAGTGAGCCTGGGCAAAGGAGCATCAGGCTTGGGCCAGAGAAGGCCTTCCATCAGGAAGTTTCAAGGCAAAGATATTCTGAAGATTGGGTTTCAATGCAAGGCTTTACATCTATGTGTAAAAGGGAGCCGAGATTGGGTGACAGATTTCCTGTGCTTCTGATGAATCACAGAGTCTCTGAGTTGAAAAGGACCTCTGTGACACCCTAGTCCAAGCCATCCCTGAAGATGACCCTGCAGCCCCCATGACATACCTGTCAAGTGACCTTACCTCTGCTTAAAGGCCTGGTGGGGAGGGGCCACTGCATGGGATTAGTACCACTGACTCACAAAGCTGATCACAGGATTTCTTAAAAAATATTTTTTACTGATTGCCTTTCTACATCACCTTCATTTCTAATAATAAAGAATAAAAAAGAGGGGAAAAAGCAATTCCGCAAAACTAACACATCAACCATGTTCGACAGAATATGCAATGTATTACACCCATAGGCCCCCTTCTCCTGAAATGAAAAGAGGAAGGTACCTTTCTTCCTCTCTTCCTTAGGGCCAGACTTGGCCATATAATCACACAGTACTTTGCTTTTCCTTTCTTTGTGTTCTGTTCTTACCATTTACATTGTTGTAGTCATGTATACTGTTTTCCTGATTCTATTTACTCCACTTTGCCTCAGTCCATCCACTCAAGCATCCATCCATCCATCTGTTTTCCTGTGCTTCTCTGAATTCTGCCGAGCCACCACAGCTTACAGATCAGCAATATTCTATTACATTCATGTGCTATAATTTATTGATCATACATAGGATTTTTAAAAAGTTGTGTTTTCCTTCTTCATTGGAAAAAGAACAGGCTCTAAGAGGGGAAGGAACTTATTCAAGCTCATTCAGCCACTCCGTATTAAAGGACGGACTTTGGAGCAATGTCTCTTAGCTCCAAGTCCGACAAATGGACTGCAATGCCTAACCCTCCCAGAGGTGGGGATATGGAGTGGATGGATACGTAAGCCTAGCAGGTAGACTACATATCTTCAAATCGACAAACATAAAAAGCATTTACCATGAACCCATGATATTGGGCTAAGTTCTAATACTATAGAATGACTGGCCCATGAATGAATGAGCACTTCTGGACAGCCTTGCCACATGCTTACAACAGTACTGGTCTTAGGGTCTGGACACTTGAGTTCAAGTCCCAGCTCAGACATATACTAGCTTTGTGATCATGGACAAATCACTTAGTCTGTGACACCCTTAGTTTCTTCATGCATAAATTGGGATAATAAAGTATGTACTCTAAACATCCTGGTTGTTATGAATGCTTTGTAAAGTTTAAGGTACTCTAGTAAGTAAGGTACTCTAAGATGAAAAATAAATACGACCTTTCACCTATCTTTAAGTCTGGTCTATAATAATATGGCACCAACAGCATCCACTTGGAGTTTCCAAATCTTTGGCCAGTATTCTTTGGAGTACAGGATATATGGACCATCTAGTTTGACCCCTTCGTATTTTATAAAGGAGGGAAGTAACACTCAGAGAGGAGGTCAAAGGTCACCTAAGCATAATGTAGCAGGAGAAGCAGAATCCTCTGTGATTCCTCTCCCTACATCATTAAAGGATGATAAGCTGCCAGGATCAGTCCCCTCCCCGGACACCAAATATAGTCAAGTTTTGCTGATTGGGACTAATTATTGGGCGTTGAGTGTGTTTGTGTGTGTATGTATACAGATACGTGTATGTGTATGTAATTACCAACTTTCATAAAACAGAAATAGAGCAGATCCAGTAACTCAAACTACTTGCTAACAACATGTTGCCAAGTCCTACCAGCATACTGTAATATTTAAATTGGAAAGGAGTTCAGAGATCATTGAGTCTGACCCCCCTCTGATAAATGGCACAGTCACAGGGCAGAATGTTGGAGGTGGAAGGGAGAATGTTTTGTTCAGCCTCTTCATTTCCCAGATAGGGAACCTCTGCACCACATGCAGAGGGCCCTGGGACATGGCCAAGACCACAGCAGGAGGTAGAGCCTGTGCTAGTGGTCATGGGCAATTCAATCCAAACTCTCAGATCTTCAATTAGAATTTCCACATCACTAAATTGCCATCCTTAGATCAGTATTATTTCTATTTATCGTTTTGAAAATATCTTTGTGGCTATCTTTTATTTCTCTGTGGCCTTGATTTTCCTTCTTCTCTGCTCTTGGAAGGCCATCCCTTATCACTATTTCTGATCACAATTAACAGGGAGAGGGGAACAGATTTGTGATTTCATTGGTATAGGGAACTCCCAGAGAAGGAAATTCCTTCCACTAATGCATATCAGAACCTTCTCTGCAACTTCTAGTCTTAAGAAATGAAGTGACTTGTGGGGAGTCACACAGTTAGTTTCTGTCAGAGGAAGGACTCGCACCCAGACCTTCCAGGTTCTGAGGCCAGCTTTCTGTTGATTACACCAAGCTGGCTATCTATTCACTGCAGAGATAGCATTTTAATGTTTGTAAGGCACTTTACACACATTATTTTACTTAAGCCTGACAACCACCTTGCAAGGAAGGGAGGTGTTTAAAGATATTTTTGCCATCATTTTACAGAAGAGGACACTGAAACTCGGAAAGGCTGAAGGAACAGTCTATGGTCACTCAGTGAGGAGTGTCAGAGGAAAGGTCTGAAGTTAGATCTTCCTGACCCCTGACTCCAGCACTCTATCCATCCTTCCTTGTTTCCAAAGTCCAAAAGGCTTTCCACTAAAGGCCTTCTCCGGGAACTGGACAGGCATGCAAAGGATTCAAAGGTGGGCCAGCTCAGAAAAGTCCCTTCAAGCTGGAAAGCCTTTGAGTAGGGGCCAAGGGAGGGCCTGTGCTCTTGTTCTCTGAGAATAAGCAGAGTTCAGAGTAGTTTATGACATTCTAGAAGACTAGTCGCTACAGCAGCTTATGAAATAGCCAACTAAAGCTGGGATGGGAAGCGTCCACACCGATGACCACATGGACCATTGATATCATGGGAGATGGTTCAAGTAAGAGGAGGTGAAAAGGAGCTGAGGAATAGCTCCCATATTTCTAGTGCTTAGAGACTTAATAAGTCTCTAAGAGTACTTTTCACATAAGAACCCTGTGAGGCCAGCAATGCAGGAATTCTTAGATTTGGAAGAGGAGGACATTTGTCCAAAGGTCAGACATACAAGGGGTACATGTTGGAACCAGGGCTTGAACTGATGTCTGCTACCTTCTTTATAGAGCCTCCTTCCAGAGGCACTGCTCAGTTGGGTGGCCTTTGACTAGCTGACTTCCCTGACATGGCATCATTTCTCTGATGAGTAAAATCAGAACACCATTCAATGTGATGAACTTTTAGGTGCCTCTGGGAGCAAAAGCCTTTCTATGTGTAGCTCATTCAACTTTGGGGTATGTCAAGAATTCTTCTACCTTCATTAACTATGTTGTCTTATCTAGACCTTGAGAAGCAGGATAGGGAAGTTTTACTTTTAAAGGAAAAACCCAGATGTTCCTTCTGGTGCAGCAACAATTAGGATTTCTAACCCTGCTGAGCTAAACATCTCTCCGGAACTGTCACCTGGCAGTGGAAAAAGTAAGAACTTCAAAGGTGTATCTGGTCTGATACCCTTTCGGAATTAGAAAAGATCACTTGGCAGTGTTTCATCCAAGCAGCTGATGCCACAAGTGAGAGTGCACATGGGACTCATGCTGGGGCTCAGGTTGATGGGGACAGAGTGTAAGGCCTTCAGACATACAGCCTTGGCTGTCTGAACAAGGTCTTGTTATCGCAGGCTTGCTCAATATCAGAAGGCTGGCTCCTGGCCATTGGTGGGGTATCAAGCAGAGCCATGGTCTTTAAGGACCCATATGGAGGGGAAACAGACATACACACAGTTTTCCTGGCCACCATTCCAAGGTTGGGCATACTCGGAAGGGGCATACCTACATCAGGGAAGATACCTGCCATCTGATAATGCAGCTATGCACTTCCTGGGCTAACTCTTAGAAAGCCACTGAAACTGCCACTGAACTCAAAGACAGTGGCTGGCCTACTATGATCGTCAACAGACTTTGCTTCTCTTCCTTTCATCTGCCCCTCAATGCTCCTAATAATGGCAGCCCTGTGCTATTCCTTGTCATAGCTGACTCGGTCATGGTGATCATGCATGGAAAAGCCAAGTGAAGATCTGAGTCCTAGATCACCTCAGGGGGTCAGGTCCCCTTCAAAGACATATCTTTGGATTGTACCCTTGGCTCCTCAAGGATGTTCTTCCCAACAGTGCAGATCAGCCTGGATCACTGACCATAGGGTTCCACTAAGGAATCTTCCAGGTGGTACCTTTTCGGAAACTTTATGGATCATGTGTTCATCAACACCAGCAGGACAGAGGATGGAAAACGCCTTTGAAGCACAGTATAGTAGGAAATACATTGGACCTAAGAGGCAGAAGGGCTTGGGCTCAAGTGCCTACTCCTCCATTTAGAGGCTGTAGGGAAGTCACTCTGAGCCTCAGTTTCTTTATCTGTAAGATGGGGATAATATCTGTACTACTTATCTCACAGAGGCATTGTAAACAAAGCACTTTAAAGCACAGGCTGTCCCGAAAGCCTTAGTGCAGCTTTAAGCTTTTATATACTTATCAGCTATTATTATTATTGATAAATATACTTAAATAGACCTTTGATCTCATTGATTTGGGAGCTCCCTTCAGAGTTACCTTAGAGAGTATGGGAAACTGCATCAAACTTTAGAGTCTGAGATCCAGGAGTTGAATCCCACTTCTTTTTCTTTGTTTTTGGAGGCAACTGGGGTCAAGTCCAGGGTCACCCAGCTAGTGTCTGTGGTGGAATTTAAACTCAGGTCCTCCTGACTCCAGAGCCAGTGCTCTACCCATTGCAGGGCTATCTAGCTGCCCTCTCCCACTTCTGCTTCCAACTCCTTAGGTATTAACCTCTCTCACCACAGGCAGCTAGCAGCAGAACTAGAATTTGAACCCAAATATTCCAACTCCTCCTCCAAGACTCTTCTTTCCATTGTGCCTTTCCCCAAACCTTTCCGCTTTCCAGTAGTGATGGAGAAGGAGAGTCAGAACTGAGCTGGGCCTTGCCTGAGTCTATCTTCAGTCTTTTCAGATAGCAGTATTCTCATGGGTTTGATCACAAATGATCAGTGCTAAGCACTAAGTCTAGAACTGTGTACTTTGATCTGAATCAAGTTGATGAAATGGGTTCTTTGGATTGCTTTCATCTTACTGTTAAAATCCATCTTTTGTAATAGCCAACAGGTACTTCACCATTGTGACAAGTAAATCATTCCTGTAGGCTACACGCATGGGAATTTAGGATCATGTGGTTCAGACTGAAAAACCTGAAGAGGCCTGGAGCAGGCAGTCAATCAATGGGTGCTCTTCCCATGCCTCATCTGGGCATGGAGGTGACCCATGGCTCTCCAAGGCTGTGCCAGCCCTCAGCTCTCTTCTGACCTTCAGATCACCTGAATTTCCCAGAAGCACATCAAACTCAATGGAAACAAAGCTGAGCTAATAGAATCATAACTTTAGAGCTGAAAGGGACTAGAGGTCATCTAGTACAACCCCCTCATTTTAGGGGAGGAAACTGAGGCTCAGGGAAGAGGAAATGACTTGCTTAAAGTCACATGGTCAGTTAAGTGGTAGAGCTGGGATTCACAGACCTAGGTCTTCTGATGCCCAACAGTGCTTTCCATTGCACTGAGCTGCTGTCTTTTAAGGCCAAGTGACCCTGTGCTTTTGCTGACATCACTGTTTCTCTCTGTGGCACAGACAGTCATTCTGCCTACTCCCTCTCTGTCACCTCTCATACCCTTCATTTTGTAGATGAGGAAACTGAGGGTCAGTGAGGAGAAGCAACTGGCCCTGTTAGTCACATTCTAAGTGACCCAACTAGACCCTCTGACCTCATGTCTGGTGTTCTTACCACTGAACCACACTGCCTCACATTCTCTGTGTGACCATGGGCAAGTCCCCTCTTCTCTCAGAGACTTCAGTTTCCCCTTTTGTAAAATCAAAGTCTTGGACAAGAGCAGGGCTTCTTAGCTCTTTTGGAATTGTGGACCCCTTGGGCAGTCCAGTGAAGACCAGGGATCCCTTCTCAGAATCATATTTTTAAAGGCATAAAATAAGATACAGAGGGTTACAAAAGAAGCCAATTATACTGAAATGATCAGAAGGCTTTAAAAAAACAAACAAAACAAGTTCCCAGACCCTAGGCTTGGAATGGCTGAACTAGATGGTCTCCATAGCAGCTGTTAGCTCTAATATTCCATGATTCTAAATCTCTGTTGAATGAATCAATGATTCCAAATAATTATAGGCTGTGTGCCAAGCCGGGAGTTAGAGCACTAAATAAAATCCTTCTTCAGGCCAAAGGAACAGAATATACCTGGCTTGGGGTCTGTACTAAGCCTGATGTGCAAGATTTAATCTTTCCCCCATGAATTTATTTCTCACGGAGCACTGTAGGTGCTTTGCAGGTGTTGCTCTGAATCACTCTCCATTTTTCCTGAAAATTAATAATCCCTCATTGTTTTTGAACAATGCACTGAAATGCTGGGATTCTTTAGTCCCCTAAGCACACGCACACGCACACCTCACACAGCATGATGCCACCACCCCCGTGGCAGGCATCATCTGCAATGACGCCAAAGTTCCCATTGCAGTTGGGAACACTGACAGGTGGCATAAGATAAAAAAGCTCACAGAAAATTTAAGAAGGAAGAACTGTTGTATTTCCTGAAGCAGATTAGCCAGGCCATGTCAAAGATCAAGTCGAGACAATTACGAATTTAAAGTACATAGTAAAGTGTCTACACTTTAATGGTGGACACAGAAAGAATGTACCTTTTAGTCTGACAACAAAGACCTCAGATAAAGCTAATTTTTCCGAAAGGGAGAAAGGTAAGGAGTCACCCTCAGGTATCCTTCACCTTCTAAGTGAACTGTTCCAGTGGACAAGACCACACCTGTCAGGGCCAGGTCAGGGGTGAGCCCCAGGGCAAGCTACTCAAGGCTGTCAAAAGATTGCAATGGTTGCCAGTGGATGTCTTCTGCAAGTGATTCTGATCACCTTGGACCCTTGATTCCAGCTCACTTGGTGCCTGACATCAATCCCACTGCCCAGAATCTGATCTTTGGCTTGGTGATCTGTAGGACCTGTTCTTGCTTTTTTCCTGTTTCCCTCCTCAGGGCCTGACTTTCCTGTACTAAGGTCTAGGTAGGCACTGGTCCCTGTCGCTGCTTGCTGCACCCTAAGACATCATCTTTGTGAGCTAAGAGAACAGAAGGAGGGAGCGTTTACTCATGCAGATGGGGCCGTGGAGCACCCCTCAACTCCTAGGAAGCTGAGAGTCACTCATTCTCCTGTGTGCAGAGCTAGCTCTGATGGCAACTCCCTTGCTGCAAGGCAACGCTGAAGTGAGAGGTAGTGGGAAGAGCCCTGAACTCAGCGTCAGAGGCTTTAGGTTCAAATCTCAGGTCTGCGTGACCCTGGGCTAGTCATATCACCTTCTTCGGAAGCAGTCTCCTCATTTATAAAGTAAAAGGAGAAAGTTAGCTTGGGTGACCTGTACAGTCCTTCCTCCTTAAATCCCACAATTCCACTGCCATCTTCCTTGGTACAATTTAATTTGGGCTCTGCCACTTACTGCTTTGATGACCTTGGGCCATGGCTAGGGAACTAGATTTGGAGGTGGAGGACCTGGGTTCAGAGTCTAGCAACGTGACCTTCCCATCTCAGAGCCTTAGTTCTGACTGCTACAAAATTGAAAGGTGGAACTAAGTCACCTCAAAGACCTTGTCCGACTCTTAAGTGTGTATGCGCCTGTTCTTGGGATGCTCTGCTTTTCCTGTCCAGTACAATGACCTTTGCACCTCTGCTCCACTATCTCCCAAGTGATTCAGAGTTAACTGCATATGATTCAGCAACAGCAGAAAACAAAAGGCCTGCTTGCCCATCATTAGCCAGGAGAAGGATTTTGTAGCATTTCATTTAATGGTCTTCCCAAGTATTTTAACACAGAAATAACTGGGTCCAAATGTCAAAAGAGCTTGGGTTGTTGACTTTCCTTCATTTAGTTTGGCTCCATTTTAAGTTCCATTTACTTCATATGCAAAGCTACAGCCTACTGTCTGCCTCACCTTAATCCTGGCTGTTTTTAAGGCTTATATTTGTTACTGTTAATGTCAATAATAATAGTAGTTTTTTTTTAAAGAGTCTTTGGTTGGTAATGAGCTCCAGAACAAATCCTAAAGGAATTTCTACCACAGGTGTGGTTTATAATTGCTGCCCAGAGGTGCATTTCCTGTAAATAATGCACTGGGGAGGGGGGCAAGTCAAACTGGGGGTATATGCTTATCCACTTATTTCCAAATGGAAGAAAAGCCTCCAGTCCTGACAGCTGGGGCTTACTTCGTATCCAGGCTGCCTGGGAAGGAAGCAGCCGGTGACAACAATAAATATACAAACGCATACATTCATTACATTCTCTGTCGGGTCCAGCACCAAGAAAACATAAAGAAAACATGTCTTTGGATAACTACCCATCTACCCATGATTACAGCCCGAGCATTTAATGCCAGATTCCAAACCCACTTTGTAACTGTCCTTGCCTTTGACTGGAAACTATGAAACCAGAGATCAGAGATGCTGCATGGGAGGTCTAGATGTAGGTTCATAGGATTTGGTGCTGAAAGGGACTTCAGAGATCACCTATTGCGATCCCCTAATTTTAAAGATGAGGAAATTGGAGCCCAATAAGAGAAATGAATTGCCAGAAGGTCATAAAGATAGACCATAGGACGCTAGATGTGGAAGGGCCCCCAGAGATCATCTTGACAGAGGAGGAGACTGAGGTCCAAAGAGGGGAAGGGACTTAAGCAAGGTAGCGACAGAGGCAGGATTCAAAGCATGATCTTTTGCTCTTTCTGAACCATTCCTCTTCCTTAGAAATAGCTATGGGATTTAGGTAGTGAGAGGCTGCATCACTTGCCTCTGGGGCAGAAAGTCACCACATGACTGGAGCAGAACATCTTCTAATCTTAATTATTTCTCACAGGACATATATAAATATCAATATATGTGCAAGGCGGGCTGTTCACCTGCTGAATGTGTGTCAGAGGAACCTCCTGAGTGTCCTGCCTTTGACTGAGACTTGATTAACATACTGATTTACATGTTGTTTCCATCTTGTTTTTCAAAGGGTACCTCCTTCAAGATCTTCCAGAATGAGAAGAAATGGCCGAAAGACACGATTTGTGTTCGGAACATGATACATTCAAAACCTATGAATGTGCAAAACATCCCCAAGAGATGCTCTAGAGACAGCTTGTGGTTATTTTGGTGGGCAGCAGTAGGCAGACAACACTCTCCTGACTGTTTATGATGTCAGGGTAGAATTTAAGGAGCCAGAGGGGAAAAAAAGAGGCTCATCTTTTGAAAATGGAAGAAGACTGCTTGTTTTTGTTTCTTAAGGGGACTGCTGTCAGCAGCCCAAATATTCCCCAACGTAAAGCTCCCCTACCTGGGGACAAGAAATCAACATGGCCATCTGCTGCAAGAATGCTCCCGGGATCAGGATTGAAAGCTGGACAGGGTTTGACCAAGGGTCGCATAGGACTGCACATCTGGAATTACTAACAGAACTACTTTAAAGGCTGCTGAGTGTAATGCCCTCATTTTAAATTGAGGCCCAGAAAGGCAAATGACTTATCCACAGTCACAGTGACAGAGCCTGAATCTGACTCCACATCTACTGACTCCCAAACCATCACTCTTTCCATGCCAAGGAGGCATGGGCACCCAAGCTTGGCCTCGAAGGATTGCAAAGACTTCAACATCTGAAGGAAGCATTGTTGCCTGAGCTCAAACAGAATCCACCCTCCTTGCCTCACTCTGGACTTGTGGACACTGAAGCCTGGCCACGTGAAATGATTTACCCACAATGCCACAATAAGTGACTGGACCACATATTGCGCATCCAAGCCTTTCCTCAGCAATGTGTTGTCATCGAAGTAGCGCTGGTCTTAAGAGTCAAAAGAGCAGGATCAGAGTCTGGTTTTACAGGAGCTTAAAAAATGGTCATTTCCACTGAATCTCCTGGCCTTCTCTCCTCACCTCCCCACACCCCCCAGAAACAAAGCTCAGTCAAGCAAAGCAAATCAGGGCACTTAACAATGTATGCCTCCTCGTGTGCCAATAGTCCATCACCCTCTCTCCCCAGAGGCCATAAGCATTCAGCCTCATTTTCCTTCTCTGTAATCCTATTACTTACTCTATCCACCTTACAGGGTTGTTTTAAGGAAAATGCTTTTGGAAACCTGAAAGCACCATCTGAATGGGAGACGAATCCTAGCAGCAGCAGTCGTAATAGAAATAGCTACTAGTATTCAAAGGTTTTAAAAAGTGATTTACACATGTGATCCCATTTAATAAAATGGAGACCACAGAGAAGAGGCAGTCTGGAAACTGACCTCAGTTCTACAGGAATAAATTGGTAGGGGGTCTTCCAGGAGGAAAAGCAGGCATCTGCAACTATGGTAACAGGCAAAAGGAGTTAACTCCCACCCAAGGGGTTAATGGGAAAGAAAAAGGTTTTTTTCCCCCAATGCATTAGAGGAAAGGAAAGAAATGGAAGGGGAGGGTGACTCATTAATAAACCAGGGTGACAGAAATCTTCCCTATTCTTAAATTGGACTCACAGAGGAAAGCAGCTTTTCCAAAGTAGCCCCCTCACTTGAGATACTATGTTTAAGGGGGGATGATCCCCCCAACAGCTCAAAAGCTATAACAGGCAGCCCAGAAGAAGAAAATGGACTAGTCAAAAGAGTAGGAAATCAGAAGGAGAGATGAAAGCCAGAGGATAAAAAAGGATGCTCTGAATATGGAAATAATCATGATAATTATAGCTATTATTATTACTAATGACAATAATCTGGCAAATCACTGAAGCATGGTGTAGTGGATGGAGCACTCACTGATTGAGAGTCAGAGAACCTAGGCTTGAATAATAATTATTCTGTAGCTTACTACCTGTGCAACCTTGGGAAGGTCACTTCTGTCTGAGACTCAGTTTCTCTACTGTAAAATGAAAGGATTTCATTTTAGGTGACCTTGAAGGTCCTTTATGGCTCTAAATAAGGGATTATTAACCTAGGTCCATGAAGATGTTTTTAAAAATATTTTGATAATTCTATTTCAGTATAATTAGTTTCCTCTATAATATCGTTTTACTTTATGCATTTAAAAACATTATCTTGGGAAGAGGTCCAGTTTCCCCCAACTGCCAGAGGGGTCCTCAAAAACAACTAAAAACCCCAACTATAAATTTATAATCCTATTATCTTAAAGCACTTTTCCCTCTCTCGGTCTCAGTTTCCTCAGCTATAAAATGAAGGGTTTGTACTAAGTGATCTCGAATGTTCCTTCCGGCTCTAGATCTATGATATTTATGAACCTGTATCTCTGGATCTCACTTTCCTCAGTTGTAAAATAGTGATTGGATGATCTTTAAGGTTCCCTTCTAGCTCTAAATCTTATGAGTCCATGTTAAGGAATCTGTATTAAAACTAAGAGACGCATAGGGAAGTAGAAGGAAGTAGAGCCTTAGACTCAGAACTTGAGAGTTGAGGGTTAGAATATGTCCAGGGCCAGGCAGGCTGCCCCATCTCCTTTGACCTTGGCTCCCTCATCTGTGACACTTGGAAGCTATTTGTGGTATAGTGGAAGGAGCCTAGAATCTGTTTCAGAAGCCAAGGCTGAACATGGGCTTGAGCTGTGCAGCTTCAGGCACATCCCTTTCCCACTCTGGGTCACTTCTTCTAGAAAGTGAGGAGGCAGATCTCCAAGGTCCCTTCTCACTGTAATGCTATAGACATATGAGCCAAAGCACCCTTAGCAAGCATTAGAGTTAACTGAGCACCAAAGAAAAGAAGGAGCCTCGGGAGGTAGTTGGCTAAATATGGGCCCCAGCAATCACTGAGAGGGGGTACAAAAGAAACACTGCAGATACCATGTTTGACCCTGGGCAAATCACTTCACTTCCCTGGGGCTCAGTTTCCTCATTTGTAAAATGAAGGTGGCTAAGATGCTTGAACACTCTATTCTCTCTCTCTCTCTCTCTCTCTACCCCCCTTCCCTTTCTCTCCCTCCCTCCTCTCTCCACATCTTGTGCTCTCTTTTTCCCTCTTCCATCCTCCCTCCCTTTTTCTCCCTCCTTCCCTCTTTTTCTCTCTCCTTCCTCTCTCTCCCTGTCTCCCCCTAGTGCTCTTTCTCCCTCCCTCCTCCCTCTCTTCTACCTACCTACCTTCTTCTCTCTCTCCCTCCACCCATTCACACTGCTATCATTTCCAAATGAATCCTTTGCCCTCCACCCTAAATAGGAACCTCTAAAGTATCTTCCAGCTCTAGGTCTCAGACTCTGGTGTGACCTTAGTGAATTTCTGGAGACATCTTCTGATGTAAATAAGAGGGTTAGTCTAGATCGCTCCTGGGGTCGCTTTCATCTCTTGAGCTCTAAGCCTGTGATCTCAGCAGTGTTTGAGTCCTTAAAACATGCCTAGAGCTAGGTCCATGTTGACCATATCTTAGGGGAGTAAGCAGGAAGGCAGGGGTGAGGTAAAGGGGTGGGGCGTAAAAGGGGATATGCCATGGTTCCCAGGCAGAAATGGGCCATTAAAGGAAGAACAAGATCAAGAGGCTTTGGTGTCTAGGGCTTGGGACAGTACAAAGAAGTCTAGTTTTCTGGAATTGGGAGACTTGGGTAGCTTCATGTTGAAGGGCAAAAGCACGAAATCCTGACCCCAAGGGCCAATAGATTTTGTTTGCTTCTACAAAACCAATTCTCTGGGATAAAAGGCTTGACTGGGGCCTTGGGGGAGGGGGAGGGGGAGAGGGGTTCTCCAAGAGGTCCCATGGAATGACAGGTTTCATAGACATGGCAATGCTATTGTCTGTGATTGGATGGCTGCCCCTTACTAGGATCTGTCCAGTCCCAAAGGCCTGTCAGAAGCCTAGGCCCAGAGGAGGTCAGGGCACTGTCTCTCCAGTCGTAGTTGGAGCCCTCTTCTGTAGCTCTAAGGGTCAGCTGCTAGCTCTTCACAGTGCCAAGTCCCACCATGAAAGCTACTTCTAAGCTGTGCCCAAGAAGATTATTAGACACATATATAAGCAGTGTGAACAGGGTTCACCAGAAGAAGGAAGTGGAAAAGAGAACCTGATGTATATCAAAGAGACATATGAAAATCATAAAAGCAGCAGGAAGGTACCAGAAGGTAGAGGCTATTCTAGGAGCATGACTGTGGCTGCTCAGAAGGGTATGACCAGCAGTTCAGCTACTCCATGAGTACATGGCCACTTCTTAAGTAAACAGTGTTAGAAGCTCATTTGGTGGGAGGACAAGCTAGGTGGAAAAGAGAAGACACTTGCTTTGGGAACTAGAGGGGATGAGTTTAATACTCATCACAACATGTGTAGGGTTTCATGTGAAAATACTGCAGCTGCTAGGTATTCCTGGGAGGGAGGGAAGGCCAAGGTAGCCTCTGCCTTTTAGTTCCCAGAGTTATCTGGGCAGTGGACAGAATGCTGAGCCTGGAGTCAGGAAGACTTCAGTTCAAATATGGCCTCAGACACTTCGTAGTTGTGTGACCCTAGGCCTCACATTTTGCCTCTGTTTGACTGTTTCCTCACCTATAAAATAGGGATAATGATAGCACGTATTGAAGAGTGCCTGGCACATAGTAAGAGCTATATAAATGTTAGTTACTTACTACTATTCCCAAAGCATGGCTTTCAATTTGGCCTCTCTACCAAATGAATTGTACTCTCTTAAAGTTGGGGGAAACCTTGGAGGTGATCTAGCCCAATCCTTACCTGTATGGGGTTCCCTTCTACGACATTCCCACAAGTGAGAATCCAATCTCCACTTGGACCTTGAAGTAAGGAAAGGATCTCAATAGGTGGCCATGTCAGGAGGACATCCAACCGAGACATGGGAGATGGCCAAGTGTCAAGGGCAAGAGAGGCCAGAGAATGACAAGTTTTCTAGCTCAACAGAACAAGGGATGGTTGTAGAGGGGGAGAGGCCTGTAAAAGTGAGCTGTTGTTTGGCTCATATGGGTGTTGGTATTTACCCATCAAGCTGAGGCAGTTGGACTTTATCCTGTATCCAACAGGGACCACTTAAGTAGAAGAGTGACTTGGTTCGAGACTCTGTTTAAAAAAAACTGCTGGCAACAGCACAAAGGATTTAGTGCAATTCGGTGAATATTTATTAAGGGCCTATAATGTGCACTACATCATGGAATCCCACAATTTCCAAGGAATCAAAACTGTGGGTCACCCAAAGGGCAATGCAGAGACACATGGTGAGGGACTAATGATGAATTATGCCAGAAAAGTGGTAGAAGAGATATCATCAAGGAGATGTATGATTGCAAAAGATGGCAGGTCAGTTATGTATCAAGAGTTAAGAATAACATGGAGGGGAGAGCCACATAATGCCAAGAGACCTAGAAAGCATGTCTTTGGGAGGACGACTCATGGGAGGTCATAGACAAAAGTCACCCAGGATGATGGAAAGGAATTAAATTCTGCACCACTGGGGAAATTACCCACATTGAGGAGGTAATAGAAATACAGGTAAACATGTGAAGCACTAGAAGGATTAGGGAGGCAGTTTGACTTTGGAGTCAGGAAGACCTGGGTTCAAATTCTCCCTCAGATACTTACTATGTGACCTGGGCAAGTCACTCCCCCTCTGCAAATCTCAGTTTCCTCCACAATAAAATGAGGGAACTGGACCAGATGGCCTCTGAGGTCCCTTTCAGCACCAAATCAATGATCCTATGAGATGAACAGCTTAAAGGTCTTCTCCCATCTTCCACCAGACCCCTTTCCTTTGAGGTGGCAGTCTACAAGGACTCCCAGAAGGATGAGCTTGATACCATGGGTTTGACCCAGACCTGAGGCGTCTTTGGCTCATACAAGAGAAGTCCTGGCTGAGAGAGGTTGTTGGTTCCCTAGCTAGGACACCCACAGAGCTATGAAGCTGGGAGCTGCTCACCTGAAATGTTGGCAGTCCTCTTCTCTCTATGGTCTGTTCATGTGAGCCAATATTTCCTGAAGCACTTGTTATATGGCCAGCCATGTGCCAGGCATTGGGAGTGCAAAGACAGAGAATAGGCTGTCTTTGCCCTCAGGGGTCTTATATTCAATTAGGTGGAAACAACATGTTTGTAGAGAAATATTTGCAAAATACATCCAGAGTAAATATAAAGCGGGTTTTGGGGGGAGCACTAATAAGTGTGTGTGTGGGGGGGGATCAGGAAAGGCCCCAAGAGGCAGAGAATATCTAAGGCCTGAGGGCTAGACTAGGAGAAGGCACAGAGGTGGCAATGGAATTTCATAGAAGGGGAACAATTAGGGCCACTAGGGCTGGAATAGAGCTCACTTCACTCTTGACTTGATTGACTCTCTAGGCCTGTCTACCTCCTCCACACCAGCCTTCCCACACTGGGGTATCTAGCTGGAGCTCTATCCCATTCTCTTGGCTTATGAGTCTCCAGCCCAAGCCACCATTTCAAACATGCTCACTTCAATCCCTGCTGCTTTGGCTCTCAAGATTTCTTCTCTATCTCTTTACTAGCAACCTTGTTCCCAGGCAGCCCCCCACACCATCCCAATGTACTATCCTTCTCCATTAGAATCTAAGATCTAGGGGGCAGGGACTGTCTTTTTGGCCAGTATTCATAGCCCCAGAGTTTCATATATAGTAAGTGCATAGTAAATGCTTTATCTAGCTAGCTAGCTATCGTACAGTATACAAAAGGGTTGTAATGTGAGATCAGTTTGGAAAGATGAATGGAAGCCAGATTAAGAAAAGCCTTAGATGCCAGAGAAATTTTTATTTTAAACCAAAGGTAACAGAGAGCCCATGAAGTTCCTTGAGCAGAGTAGTGACATGGTCATACCTGTCCTTTGGGAACACTGGTCTTGTAGCTGTGTGAAGAATGGATTGGTAAGGTAAAAGACCATATGCAGGGACCCATTTTAAGAGGCTATTGCAGTAGCTTGAGGGAAAAATGATGGGAGCCTAGGAGTGGGAACGGAGTAGACATTTATATAAAAGATACTCTGTCATTAGAACATGGGCATGGTGACTGCTTGGATATGGAGGGGCTGGTAGGGTGAGAGTCAGGAGGCTAGGTTCACTCTGAAGCTGCCATCCCAAATAACTGGAAAAATGGCCTCTCTCAACTGAAATAGGGAAATTAGGAAAAGAAGATGACTTTGGGGGAAAAGAATGAGTTCTGATTTGGATATGTTGGGTTAGAGATATCTATAGGATATCAGGGTACCTTCAGGTAGTTGGTACTGCCTTAGAAGTCAGAAGAGACATGGCTATGGATAAGCCATTGGTCTAGAATGATCACCGACCCTATGGAAATTGATGAGATCACCAAGAGGATATAGATGGAAAGAAGGCCCTAGGACAGACTGGAGTCCACTGGTGTGAAGGGGGCAGGACATGGTTGATGTGGTTGAGCAAGGAAACTGAGAAGGCATTGTCAGACAAGTGAGGAAGGGCAGAAGAGAAGGGCACCATGAAAACCCAAGGAGACAGTGAGAAAAAGTTTTAGTAGTCTGACTATTGCTAATCTTATAATCTGATAGAGGGACTATTTCTGGGGGGTGGGGCAGGAAGTGGGATTGCAAAAGACTGAGTGTCAGATCATTTCTCAGTCTCCTGGACAACTCTTTAAGGCTTAAAGTTAAGCATAAATTGTGGATTTGCATAAGTAGAGAGTTTCCACGCAGGTAATTCCTCCATCATGGGTACAGACTTCAACAAATAATGACTCATACTCCTAATAATGCTTCAATAACAAAATGCTTTCCTCACAATCATTTGACCCTGTTGGTAGTATGGATATCATCTTTCTCATTGACAGGAGAAGAAACTGAGGACCAGAGAATAGTGCTTTGCTTGTGCTAAGAGGGAAGCAGAACCAGGATCTGAATCCAGGGCAGTGAGTTTGCTTTGTATGTGTTAATTGGGCTGTATTCTGCTGGAGGATTATCATAGGAACCTGACATTTGAAAAATCTGCTCTGTTAAAAAGATTTATGCTCATTTCGCTTTTCCTCTAATAGCTGGAGGTAGAATGAGCCTTTGATTTTAGCATGATTTAGGGGCCTGAGAGCCGGCTGCCACCCTCTCCCGGCTTAGGATGCAAGTATTACCAGTAGAGAAACAGTCCCATAGCCACTAAGGAAATCACTTCCTTGTCCAGAGGGGAAGCCTTCTGCCAAGAACCTGAGTGAGGCACTGAGTTCTGAGAGATCTCATTGACCATGACCCTCTAACCCCCCACCAGGCTGGGAGGCACCTCCCTTTGTCAGTCCTGTTTGGGCTGGAATGAGTGATTTGGCCAGTTATGAGAAGTCTGAGCACTGCCTGTGTGTATGTAGGCAGGTGGTGAGAGAGAAGATGCACAGCTGGGCTTCCTGATATTAAAGGGCTGACTTATGTATCTAGGTAAAAAGAATATGCTTATTAATGCAGAATAATGATGGTAATAACAATTCCTTGAGGACCTGCCATTTCAGGGATGTACATCACTATTTTCTCCAAGAAGGGATGTATCTGATAGGGGTAAAATACATTGGTGGCCAACTCTTTCTCCCTCCATTGGTTGTCCCATCACTTTTCATGTTAGAAAGGGTCTCAGGAATCATTCAGTCCAACAGACATCTGCACTAGAATTCCCTTGAGAGCATTCCCAACAAGCCTTCTCTGAAAATCTCCAGGATGGGACCTCCCAAGGGAACCCAAGGCAGCCCAGTCCTCCTTGGGACAAGCCAAAAGACTGAGACATTTTTTCTTAACTTGGAGTCTAAAGGTTCTTTACAACTTCTCCCCCTCCCCTCCAATCCTGATTCTGGTCTGAGGATCCCAGATGATCAGACCTAGTCCTCATCCATACAACTGCCCCTTAAATACTTGAAAAAAGCTATTATGTCTCTGGTCCTCTTCCCTGCCCCCCACCAAAGCCTCCTCTTCACCAGACAAAACATCAGCCTCTCCAGCAACCAATTTTCTCCCTTTATCACCTTTGTCACTCTTCTGTGAATTGACTCTACTTTATCAAAGTCCTTCTTACGACAAATATCCCAGAACCAATCCACCATTATTAAGCAACTACTGTATGCCAGGCACTAGATTAGGATCTGAGGACACAGTTCAGAGAACAAACTAGTTTCTCCTCTGTGTACAATGCTCCACATGGGCTACGACTAGAGGACAGTAGTCCTATCACTTCCCTACTCCTGAATTCTATGGCACTCTAGCTCTCTTAATGTAGCCTAAGTTTAGATCACACCACTGGCACATGGGGAAGGTACAATCCACTAAAACTGCAGGTCCCCAGGCCACAGAAATGTGCTGGTAACATACTAGAAGCCTTACCCACTTCACAGGTCCTGCTAGAATTGTGCTCTGCCAGATGGCATAGCATCTTCAAGAAATCTTGCCCCCCTCAGAAGATATAAGAAAATACACTTCCCTACTTTCATTGCAGAGGGGTATGTGTGTGTGTGTGTGTATATGTATAAAAGACTATGGATATGGAATACCATATACATACTAGATACGGTCAATACACACACATGTACATGAAGAGAGGAAGACAAAGACACACAGAGACAGAGAGAGAGAGGCGTGGTGGGGGAATGCAGGGGCAGGGGACAGTATAAGACATGGTTGATGTCTTTTCATAGGATCAGAGATCTAGGGCAGGAGGTGCTGGTTTGTCTAGCTAAACTGGTTAGGAGAGCAGGGAAAGGATACGTTTAGAGATATCTGATATCAATAAAAACTAGATAATTTCTTTTCAGAGAACTCAGTTTCCTTCATTGCACAATGAGGGATGAAAAGAGGACAGGGTTTGAGTTATTCCTTTTAACAGTAATAATAGATAAACTGAATTTCTACAATGCTGTAAGCTTTACAAAGTGCTTTTTTTCTTCTACAGGACCAAGAAGAAGGTAAAAAATGCCAGGATGATAATCCTCATTTTATGGAGAGGGAACTGGGACTTGGAATAGTGATTTGTCCAAGGTCACACACAGAAAGTAAATGTCAGGGGCTACGCCTGAAACCTAGATCTTCAGACACTCAAACACACTGAGAGTAGAAATTGGACTTTCCCAAGGAATTTCCAGGAGTCAGACTGGGAGTCAGGATGTGTAGGAGAGGAACAGGAAGGGACAAGCTCATGAAATGACCTTTTGGAAACAGGTTCCCTGGAGAGTGGAAAAAGGAAAGAAAGAGACTAGACTAGGAGGGAGAAGACAAGACTTTCCTTCCCCTGTATTGGGGTAATGAGCTCTTTTTTCTCTACAGCTCAAAGAGCTGGAGAGAAATTGCTACGTAAAGTTAACTCCTGGGGGAAGGACAAGCTGGAGCAACCAAGATCCAAGCACTGGGTTAGGTATTGGTGAAAGTGGACAAAATGTTTGACAAGAAAGTGTTGACTTCTCATTTTTCAAAGAGAATTGTTCATATTTAGGGGACTGGGAAGGATATTAAAGAACAGTTCCACTTTCCATCTGGATAATGAATCATTCATTGCAAGGGAGAGGAATGTATGCTGTTGGCATAGGATTGCTTGAACAGACATAATATTCACTCTTGGTGTCCCCTTCTTTTCCCTGATCTGTCATTAAACTGTCCAATTAAAAGAACACTCTGGTCTTTGGGTCCTTCTATGTGCTTGTTGCCTATTTACCACCTGGGAATCCTCCAAGTTTTGATTAAGAATCAGAAAAAGGGCCCTAGAACATTGAGGAGATCCTCAGTAGGGAATTTATGTAAAGATATGACTAAGAGTCATATAGGATAAGAAGGCATAGATGGTCTATGACCCGCTGAGGCAGGAAGAGCCACCACCACATAGACCAGAGGAGGATAGAAATAATGAGGTGAGAGAATTGAAAAAAAAGGCATTAGATTCAAGAAATATGTATTAAGCACCTACTATGTACATGATACTGTGCTCAGGCCTGGAGAAGAAAGATGGGAAAATGACATGGGTTGGGTCTGCCCTCAATGATTTTACACTCTACTGGACAAGGTGGGAAGAAATACACAAATAAATAGGAGACAGTTCTTAGCATAGACTGAGTGCGTAATGCATTTGATTGATTAAGAGCAGAAAAGGAGGGCTCTGACAAAGTGATCTAGGAATATTAGAGGAAAGTGAATATTTAGAGAAGGAAAATAAAAATAGAGGGAGGACCAGGGCAGGTTTCATGGAGGAGGCAGCATCTGAACTGGGTTTTGAAGGAAAAAGAATTTTGGCAGGTAGAAATGAAGATGATATGTTCTAGGGGCAGGGGCCAGGTTGCATGAATGCACAAGACTGGTGAACAGTTTGTACTGTGGGAGCCCTGGAACGTTTCTGCTGAAGATACCACCATCATCTGTCTGACTACTCAGGTGTGCAAACTCAGTCTTCCTCAAATTTTCCCTTACGCCCTCGCCCTCCCATCCAATCAGTTGTTGAGTCTTGTTGAGTTTTTCCCATATCATATCTGGCTTCTCTCTCTCCCCCTCTTTATTTCTAACTCTCTCTTGCCTGTCTCTGTCACCTCTCTTTCTGTCTCTGTCTCTCTCGCCTCTCTTTGTCTGTCTCTCTCATCTGTCTCTTTTTGCCTCTATCTTTTTGTCTGTCTTCTGCCTATATCTCTCTCTCTCCTCTTTCTGTCTCTGTCTCTCTCGCCTCTGTGTCTACGTATCTCTCTCTTTTGCCTCTCTCCTCACACAGTTGCCACCTTAGCTCAGGCCCTCTGTAACAGTCTCCTGGCTCTTTCAATCTCTCCTTTCCAGTCTATCCCATACACAACTAGCAAATTCATGTTCCTTTGTCACTCTACTATTCAAAACCAATTCTGTGATTCCCCCCACTCCCCTAGGATAAAATGCAAACCTCGCTTCCTTTTGGAAGCTGGCTCCCTTCCATCTGCCTTTCCAGGCTTACTTGGAATTACCTCCTTGGAAGACTCTCTGTCTTCCATCTCCCATCTCTACCCTAACACAGGTCGTGCCCCTCTGTGCTTGGGATACAAATGCTCTCCCCTTTTTGGAGTCCTCAGCTGCTCATCGAACCTTCCTTGATCTCATCCCTCCTCCCTCCACCATTGCTAATACTCTTTACTTCTTCAAATTACATTACTTTAAAAAACTTATCTGTTTACATGTTGTATCCCCGCCCCTCAAGAAAAAAGAAGCTTCTTGAAGGCAGGCACTATTGTCTTTGTATCCCTGGAGTTTAGCACACAGGAGCCTTTTGAAATATGTTGATTGAATTACAGATGAATATCTATAATTTATATTTGTAGAATGCAAAGCTAAGGAAGTTATGATCTGATTGTTGGAGACACAGGGCACCTCCCAATGTCACATCTCTAGGAGGTGTTTGGAACTAGTAGAGGTGCTCACTGGGCCCTGTTGGGGTTGCCCACTGGAGATTCAACAGGGCACTAAAGGATTCCTACTGTGCTGAGGCACATGGACCTGGCTATAAGAAGGGAGGCCAGTTTCTTGCCTCTTGGCAGCAGGTTGCCCTTTAGTCTTGCTGGGTCCACTTCATGATGACCTGGAGGCAAAGGGAGAAGGCAGTCACAATGCTGAGACTCTCTCCATGAGGTCAGTCCCTGCCCACTGATCTACCCTCCTTTCCTTGTTAAACTGCCTCTCTAGCACAGCCAGAAAGTAATTCCTTCTCCAAGGCTGGCTTTCCATTTGTTTGTTTTTCTTAAATAGAGCCTTCCAGCTTAATTTTGGGCCATTATGTGTGCTGGAAGCCCTGCTTGGCTATTACTTGTTAATATTTAATGGGACTTGAAGCTTTCCTATAAATCTATTGAAATGTACATGCTTTAAGTTCCTAAGTTGTTATTTCATGATCTCAGGTAGGCGTGATGATTCAACCTACCACTTAGAGAAGGTGACCTATTAGCACCATGGGCTCAGTTTCTACATGAGTACCCCCGAAACTTTCCACAGCTGATGTGCAATTGAACAAGCACACTGGAAAAGGAGGACTTAGGAGTTTCTCTGGAGAGAGATATGGGATTTGGGTTGTGAGTCTACTTATTAACTGGTTCTGTTTTCCTTCATCCTCCATCTCAAGTCCCAGTCCAAAGTGTAATCTCAAATGTTAGGAAAGGTAGCCATGGGTGAATGGGAAAAGCACTGAGTTGGGGTCAGATGACTGGGCTGTGTGATCTTGGGCAAGTGATTTGACCTCTCTGAGGCTGTTTCTTTATGTACAATATAGGGATAATACTTATATTCTGTACCTCCAAAGGGTTGTAATGAGGATCAAATGAGATCATGAACATAATATAAATATTATTTCTTCTGTACAGGAAACACCTGGTGTGGGAAGTCTCTCCACCAACTATAGCTCATTTCTGACTCAGTCCTAGGGAGTTTCCTCAAACATAGCTAGGCTGTCATTTGCTCACAGTCATATAGAAGAGTACAACAGAAAGAGTGCTGGGTTTGGAGCCACAGGACCTGGATTTGAATCCCAGCTCTGCCACTTAATAACCTCTATGACCGTGGCAAGTTACTGATCTTCTCTGGAATAAGTTTCTCATTTGCAAAATGGAGGGGGCTGGACTAGTGGCCCCTAAGGTCCCTTCTAGCTCAAAATATTTGGTCTTATGGTTCTAAATGTTACAGGTAGTATTTGAATCTAGGTTATCCTGTCCCCAAGTCCACTCCCATGTACTACTTCTGTGGGTATGTGAAGGGTCACGCCAACCCACATCAGATCCCGTGAGGGGAAGATCTCAGATCTCCTTAGGGATCAGCTCTCAGGTACCTGTGCCAGACACTCTGTTGACATATCTTGGTCCTAGAGCTCCTGGAAGAAATAGAAGTCACTGGGAGCTTTAGAGTTGTCTTCAGAGAAGGCCCCCAAGAAGAATTCAACACACTCCTGGCCCCAAGACTATAGTAGTAAGCCATGGAGAACTGTGGCTAAGGCCACAGGAGAGAAATGGCTCTGGAGCATCAGAAGCTGGACCACAGAATGAATGAAGGGAAATAATGTGTACTAAAGCCTGAAAGGAAGGATGGGGTCAGACTGTGAAAGGCTTTAAATACCCAAGAGAATTTCTCCTTTATACCAGAGGAAGCCACTAGGGTATATTGTGCAGGGAAGTGACAGTCAAACTTGTACTTTCATTTACAGAAAAGGAGACTGAGGCTCAGTTAGGGGAAGTGACTTGCCTAAGGTTACACTGTAAATTAGAGGGAGATTCAAGACGAGAACCCAGTCATCTGATTCCAAATCCAGAGTTCTTTGTGCTGGACCACAAGTGACAGCCTGGCTCCCAGAGGCAGCCATGAGTCTCCGTAGCATTTGTGCTTTCTTTTAACCCTCTTTCACCTGACATTGCTCAGGATGCATACCTCCGTAGGAGTCAGGAACCTCAGTTTCCTCCTCTATAAGAAGAGAGGATTGAATTAGCTGGCCTCTAGAATCCTGTGTGTGACTGGGCATGTCACTTCTTCATGGGCCTCAGTTTCCTCTTCTGTAAACAGAGGGGGGGGTGAACCTCATTAGCAGTCCTATTTCTTACAATTTGTGTTCTTGAGATGTCCTCTTTGTAGACTATTTTCTACCTTCTCCTTTATCTTTGAAGCACGGAGGTGTGATTTTCTTTTTATGGTTATTTGTTTATTTAAATACTCTTGGCCTTGGAATGCTTCCCAATTACATTTAGCACTCAGATTTCCCCATTCCCAAGTCTAACATTTAAAATTCTTTCAAATCAAAATCATCACTTTGGCTACCCAGAGAAAGTCACACAGGAATCAAATGTATTAGGCACTAATACATCCGGAGCCAGATGCTCTGGAACCTGGGTAAAGGAATACGTTGGAGCCAGACGTCCTGGCTCCTAACCTTTGGAACCCTTACGTGCAGCACCCAAGACTTACAGGAGAAGCTCTCAGGGACTGGCAGTTGGCTTCTGAGATCATTCCAAAATGGAATGGACTGCCTTGAGAGGTAGTGAGCTCCCCTGGGACCACCTGTCACGGATGTTAGAGGGGGATCCCTGCATAGGTCAGGGTCATATACCCTCTCCACGGGTTTCTCTACTGTGGGACCAAATGACAAGGAGATTGCCTAAGTGTTCTGACATTTTTGCAGTGAGATGTAGGGGTTCTAGGAAGTAGGAAGGCTGCTAGTATATATGTGGTTTGATTCCAGTAGAGATTAGCTATTAGTTGGGGTGCACTAGGGGTGGGCAGAGAATTTGTTAATTAGTATGAACTGATAGTATGGAGAGGAACAGAGTTGATGTTTAGTGACTAAGAGCCATGGTTCTGGCCCTGGGTCTCTTTCCCTTGTATTGTTACAAGAGTGATGATGGAGGGCCTGTGTCAACTTGGGTCCATTCTACAAACAGTCACAGACTCATAGAAATGTCAGAACTAAAAGAACCTGAGAGACAATCTAGTCTAACCCCCCTTTCCCTATTTTATATGGAAGCAAGGAACATGCAATTCAGTTGGACCATCCTAACCAGTCTGGCCCTGTTTAACCAGATTGTTCCCAGGTCCCTAGAACAAAGTTTTGCTGTCTGTCCTTGGTGGCACTGGGCACCCCTAAGGAAGGCAATGTAATACAGGACAGCAAAGAACAAAAATGCACAGAGTAGAGGGGTGTAATACAAGTACATGCCTCCCATTTGACAGGTGGGAAAATGGACACCAACACATACTAAACAACCTGTCTTGAGCTCTGGCTAACTTAGTGTTCAGTCTAACACGTGAAAGCACATGGCCTCCAAAGCCTCCAAACCATGCTGCCCCCCAGGACTCCCCCACAAGCCTGGCTTAATCATGGAGCATATGCAGTGAGACAGCTGTCCAACTTCTCTGGGCTAACGTGCAAACTGGCTATGACTTGGCAGGTGTCCAAATGAATAGGTCTGTGTTCATTTTCCACTGATTTCCCTTGTTATTTTGTACAGATTTGGCAGCTGATTTTTCCAAGTGAGGAATGGCTGCTAACCAACATGTCTACCTTACATGGTTCCTCTGTGATTTACCTGGAAGAGGCAGCTTGTCATCCTCACAGTCTAATTTCTTGACAAATCATAGATAGCTGGGAATCAAAACTCTCCTTTGATGAGAAGGGAAGAAAAGAGTGTGCATGTGAAATGGCTCCTTGCACATATGACCTTTTTAAATTCACTTTTTTGGTTCTGGAGAGCCAGTTGTTAAACACTTACCAGCACACCTAGACCTGCCTGCAATTATTTAAGAAAAAAAGTTCTGTGCTAACCACTAATGAAATACAAAGCTGCTCCAAGCTTAGATGAGACACAGATCCTCAAAAGTTTTCAATAAGGGTCACTCCAGGCCATGATGTCCCAATGAAGATGACTTTGGAGGAGTGTGAATAGGAGGGAGTAAAGCATTTGTTCAAGGACATAAGATGATTTTGGAGGTACTTTTGGTCCATGACACCGCATAGTGACATTCCCATTTTGTGGGTGCTTTTTAATGGACCATCAGGACTGTCTTCCCAAAGGGAGAATTTCCCAAAGATGATCCTGGAGAGTAGTTTGAGAAACCCCCAGAACTGAAAATCACTGGCTTGAGCTACATGGGTGGAAATCCAAACAGTCCCAGATGAGCCAATGACAAGGATACGCCGGGATTCTCCAAATCTGCTACCACAGGCTGAACCTGGGCCCTATTTTCAAAAGAGGAGCTCAGGGACATCTCAGTAATTATAGACCAGTAAGCTTCCCCTAGGGATCAGGAAAACAGATGGATGTTCTAATTAAGGAGAAAGAACAGCAGAACCTTTGAGGGCTAGTCAAAACAGCTACGCTTCTAATAGGGGAAATGGCTGGGTTTACTCTGCTTAGTGACAACCCTAGGGGACCCACTTCAAGTTGGTTGCTTCTAAATAGAGGAAGCACAGTATGGTACAAAGAGCACAGACTGGGAATGAAGAGATCTGGGTTCTGTGTCCCAGCTCTGCTAATTCGTTCTGTGACCGTAGGCAAGTTCCTCTCTCTCTGGGCTGAGTATCCTCCTTTGGAAAATGAGAGGGCTGACCTGGGATATCTCAGATATCTTCCAACTCTTGTCAGTGTGTGGTTCTGCAGTGTACTCCAACCTGCTTTGGTATGTCTTGGACCTCCAAGGGTATGCTTCAACCAGCTAGAGTGGTTAAATTTGCAGAGTGAGCCATTTACAGCTTGGAAACTGAGAATCAGTAACCAGGAAATCAGCAACCTACACTATCAGGGCTTGACTGGTTTTGTTCACTGTCTACAGCAGAGGTATCACTGTGGCCTGCAACATTCCTGATTGCTTCCTGAACCAGATTAAAATGTAGTGTGGGAATATGTAACAAAATAAATAAAAACACACAGATAATATTAATATGTGATTTTCCAAGTCAAAATGTGACTCACAGGGATCCTCATGAATGCTTTAATTTCTATTAGAGTTTGACACCACTAGTGTAGACTTAAGAAAGTGATGGAACCAGATATTAAATATTTCCCAGCACTTTATGGAGATAAAAGGAGGACCTCTGGACAATCATCCTCTTGTATGTTTTTGTCAATTAACTTAATGTGCCCTCTAGACAAGCTGTAACTAAATACCAATTCTCTCCTTTCCCTTATTCAACTTTCTCAGTTTCCTCTCCAGTTCTCCTTTTTTTAAAAGGGCAAAAAGGTACATTCCAGTGAGCTTCATACTGATCTCTAAGAAAACTGAAGAACACATCACTGAACATTTTGTGATAATTTCAAAGGAGCCATTACTAATTGGTTAGTGGGAGCCAAGTAAATTAACTAAGGGCAAGTCATGCCAAACTAATTTCATTTTCCTTTTGGGGCAAGATCATTAGTAGATTGACTGGGAAAGTCAACAGATCAAGAAAATATTTGACAAAGTTTCTCATGAAATCTTTGTGGATAAGTACAGCTGAAAAAAATAGTAGAGCAGCATGGATTTGGAGCTGGTGCAACAACTCTACCAACTAAGTCAGTTGATGGATGCTAAGCAGGAGGTTGATCTCTACTGGCATGCCTCGGACTTTGAACTTGACCTTGTCTCGTGTAATATTTTTAGTGATGACTTGTATGAAGAGCTAGATGGCATGCTTATCAAATCTGCAGGTGAGAAAAGGGTGAAAGATACATAATACCCTGAGTGACAGAATCAATATTGAAAATACCAGCACGCTAGAACATCAGCTGTCAAAGTGTGGTCTGGAGTCCCTAGGACCCTTTCAGGGGGTTGGAAAGGTCAAAGCTCTTTTCGTAATAATACTACACCATTTTAATGTCTAATTAGGAAATATCACTAGACAGAACCCACATAAACAAAAGATCTTGAGGGAAGAGGAGTTCAGGGAACCTGAGACCAATAAGGCTTACAAGATGAAATTTAAAATAACTGTAAAATTCTGCATTAGGTTAAAAAAAAATTGGTGCCAAAGTACTGAACGGGGGAGACATGAATATACCGAATGGGGGAGTCTTAACAGTCGTTCATGTGAAAAAAATCTGTTGGTTTTGCAGCCTAGGGGCAGCTAGGTGGAGCAGTGATAAAGCCTGGGCTTGGAATCAGGAAGACCTGAGTTCAAATCCTACCTCAAAAACTTTGTAGCTGTATAATCTTAAATCACTGGAGAAGGAACTGGCAAACTATTCTGGTGTCTTTGCCAAGAAAACATCATGGACAGCAATCCACACAGTCACAAAGAGTAGGATATAACTGAAAATAATTAAACAACAAAAACCCAATAGGAGCCCAAAAGTTTGGGTTTGGCAACCCAAACAACTCCTAGTAAGGGAGCGCCCTCTCCCAATGCAGGGAAGCAACTGTTTTGCAACTTGGAGTCAGAGTTGCCTGGACTGAGAGCTACAGGGCCCTGTCCATATGTGCTAGGGGTGTGATTGAATCAAGGGTATCCTGACTCTGAGATTGCATCTCTGTCTATTCTACCATAACCCTAACCCTAAATGCACACTGAACCTGTTGTTGAGTCATGTCCAACTCTCTGTGACCCCATTTGGGATTTTCTTGGCAAGGATCCTGGAGCAGTTTGCCATTTCCTTCTCCAGCTCATTTTACAGATGAGGACACTGAGGCAAATAGGATGAAGTGACTTGCTCAGGGTAACACAGCTAGAAAGTGTCTTAGACTGGATTTGAGCCCATGAAAATGAGTCTTGCTGACTCCAGGTCCAGCGCTCTATCCACTGCAGCACCACCTAGCTGCCTTTCACTGAGCTTAGGCTACATTAGAAGTCAAACACTGTCCAGGAGAGTCTACTTGGAGGAGAGAAAGCAGTATGACGACAGACTAGAAACCATATCAGACAAGAATGGTTTATGAACTGGGGAGGTTTTACTTTGGAGAAGAGAAGCTTTTGGAAGGACTTAATCACTGCCTTCAAATTATTTATTGGGAAGAAGACAGATTCTGTGTGGCCCAAGAGGGCCAAGCTAAGACCAGAGGAAAGAAGGCAGGGAAGGCCAGCTTCAATTATGATTAATAATAGTGAGTTGACATTTCCATCATGCTTCAAGGTTTGTCAAACACTTTACATCTGTGATGTGATTTGATCCATGTGCTAAGCCTGTAAAGTAGGTGCTACAAGTATTGTTATCCAGCTCTCCTCTATGGATGAGGAAATGGAGGCCCAGAGAGGTTAAGTGACTTGCCCATGATCACATAACTTGGAGGCATCTGAGGTGGGGATTCAATTTAAGGAAGAACTTTTTGACAGTGACATTTTCCTCTCAATGGAATGGGCTGCCTCAGGTGACAAGGAGAGCTTGGTGAGAAATACTTATGCAGAGAGACAGGAGACACTGGAGAAGTTTCCTGTACTGGCCCAGGGGCTGAACTGGATGACTGCTGAGGTGTCTGTTATTTCTCGGTCTAGGATTCTTTACTTCACCTCCTCACAACTTTATACTGAGAAATATTACAAGGTGACAGCTTCAAGTATAGCATTTTGAACTCATCAAAGGAATGGTGTTATATGCATATGTATATATGAATAAATTCAATTTGAAAATCACACACACCAAGTTTTAATAGAGAAATGGTCGGACTATCTGGATATGTGGAAGCTTCAGATAATTTGGAATCATAATGATACTCAATCTATTAATTAAACCCGTGCAACAGAGTGAGAAAGTGGCATATGCCACATTTATGATGAGCAGGGACTGAAATGTACATCAATTTTCACAGAAAGACAATGAGGACAATGGGAGAATGTTCATTTTCCAAGGGCTATCAATTCGGTGACTATATCACCAAATAATTCCCACCACCATGGCTCTGTAATGAACACAGGCAGAATGGAGGAGGGTCGCCAATGGGAGGGCCCCAGATCACTGCCCTGAATCAGACACAGCTGGGAAGGCTCAACCTGTGCATCAGCTAGTCTTGGAATAAAATGAAATCTGTCTTTGGTGCACTCAGCCCTCCCCCGTTAGTCTCCCATGTTCTTGTTCCCTAGTCATGACATAATGGAGTTGGCAAATACTAGCCACCATGGGAGGGAGGCAGTGTTGGAAGACAGACAGCCCTGACTGGGAGACTCTGTTACTTATTAGTCACTCATTCTTTCAGAGTTTCCATTTCCTCCTCTGCAAAATGGGGAAATAATCTTATCTGTACCACTTCCTCCCTCATAGGATTTCCTCCTTAGTCAAGAGGGGGTGGCCTCTCAGATCCCTTCTGATTCTGACACATTTTGACTCTCAAAAAGAAAAGCTAGTTTGACCCCTGCTAGAGCCTCAGTGGTAAGTATTGAAATCTACCACCCACCCCATCCCAAATGCTAGTCCCCACAGCAAGGTGTCCAACATGGTTTTCTTAGCTAAGAAGGGCAAAGGAAGAGCAGGAGAGCAGAGAGCTCAAGAAGTCAGTGAGAGGGCAAGGTCCTTCCCACCCTTCCACCTTCTTCCTGAGCTGTCACCTCCAACCAAAGGCAAGACCAGTGGCAATGACAGAACCAGCAGCTGGATTGGCCTGACTGCCCAATATGCTTCCACTTTCCTTCCAAGCAAAAGAATAGCTTTCCCAGATAGTTCCAGCCTCAACTTCCCTTCCTCTTGTCTAATTTGGCTTTGCCTTTTCTTGTACTTTCCTCTAATAGTCCTGGATTCTTTGGTGTCTTCAGCACGATCATGGTCAGCCTGCCTCAACCTGACTGTGTTCTCCCACTTCCCAGCACAATCTCAGCTCACTCCTTTTCTGTCTGACACACCTATTATCTGTATTATGACTACACTCAAAGCAGTTGGGTTTGGGGTGGGGAAAGGGGGCAGCAGCAAGCAGTGTATTACAGAATTACAGAGAGGGACTCAGGCTTCACAATCTTCCCCCTCTTCTCTCCTTGGGCCCAGTTCCCTTCCTTCTTCCCTCCCTCTCTCTCTCCTCTAGTCCCCAAGATTTATTGAACTAAAATGAGATCGACAGACAGGAGGGAATCCTATGGCAAAGAAGAACAATTGGGGGGTGGGGTTTGAAAGATGAACCACAGGTGTTTGGGGACATGGTCATTTATTTCTATGCATCTTGCACAGGTCCAGCGACTGCATTCCACAAATCCCCTATAGGGTGGGGTGCAGATTTACAATTGCGCTTTGTATCACACCTAACATAATAACATTTTGGTGAGACTGGACTAATTGAAGATAAATTCCTAAAAATCCTACTTATTCAAGAAATGTGCTTTCAGATGGAAAACATCTCAAACCCCCATAGACATTGGAATCTCTTCTTCGGTTCAAGATACTTTTGATACCAAGGGGTTTCCACTTACTTTTCAGAGTTTAATACCCCTGGTCAACTCTCTAATAACCTGCACAGACTAAAGAACCCTAAATGGCTCCTAGTTTCCAGGAGACTACTGATCTATAGCCAACTCCTTGAAGCAACTTTTGAGCTCTGCTCCTCAACTGACTGGGGGTGGAGGTCTAGCAGAGGTGGGAAACTGTTTCAAGAAATGAGGCCGCTCAAAGGGGCCTGATGCTAAAGTGCCTCAGACAGCTGGTCTTCTGCCCCTGAAGTGGGACTTTCAAGGAGTTTCTCCACTGAACAGACTCTTTGCAAACCACAATTAGGCTCAATGTGCAGACCAGTTTTTCTTCCATGGATATGTAGAAGTGCTTCTGATAGATAATGAGGATTCTCAGAACCCTATGTCAGCCAGCATTACTCACTTTAACCAAGTCCCCAGCTTGGAAGATGAGTTGTGATGTCCATAATTAGCATTCACAGCCCTGAGGTACATGTGCTAGTTCAACAGGTAGACCTCTAGGTGATTTCCAAAGTCTGGTAGATGACCTGGAATCAGAAAACCCAACCTGGGTTCGAATCCCAACTCTGCTGCTCATAAGAGGTTATACTGCTTATTCCACGTGACCTCATTCAAGTTCCTTCCTCAAACTGGGCCTCAGTTTCTACTCCTTGTAATGAAGGGGACCTGAACTCTAAATCCTGTCACTGTGAATCTAGCACAGGCTACGTGGCCCACATTGAAGAGGGTGAGCAGGTTTATTGGCCACGACAGTAGGTAGAAGGTCCATTGCTTGACAATCAGTGGACATGGGAGCACTAGGCCCCTCTTCTTGGACCCTGTCTTATCTCTCTAGCCCTTGTTATAGGATGTCTGTCCCCTCTGCCTGGAAAACACCTTGTCCTCGGTTGGTTCTACATTTATTAAGTACCAACTCAGTACTAAACATGGGGATAGAAAGACAAAATGCAGCAGGCTGTGCCCTGGAGGATTGAACCTTTTCTTCCTGCAGGGCCTACTCAGGAGCCCCTCTCCTGAAATCCTCCTTAGAGTGTTTTCTCTGATTATACCCCTGCTATTCTGAGCCAGATCACACTGATTTGTGTACATGTTGGATGATATGCCTAAGAAATGGTAAACTCCTTGAGGGTAAGGCCTATGCTCATCTCTGTATATGGTCAGTGCCCAGCATTGGACCTTGCTGAACAAATATGCTGTCAGATTGAACTGGACACTCATAATGAAATCAGGAAGCCTGGGCTCACTAAGCCTAGCCTTGCTACTAACATGCTGTATGACTTGAGTACGTCACTTAGACTCTATAAGCCTTGGTTTTTGCATCTATAAAATAGATGAAGGAAGGAGGAACTGGTTCCTTAATTCTATGAAGAATGAGGAACAGACGTGACCCATCTTAAATATGTATTGACATTATCTCAGAGGATGGCCCCTAAATTTTGTCCTAATAGAAATCAGGGGGCTAAAGAAAGCTGGAAAGGACCTGAGAGACTAGTGAATCTAAACCTCTTCAATCTACAGAGACCCCCAAAGGGTATCCAAGCCACCGAGCTAGGCTTCCTCTTTCCTCTGGTACACAGATGGGTGGTATAATGAAGAGTGCTGACCTTGGAGTCAGAAAGTCCTGAATTCAAATCCTATCTCTGTCACTCCCCTAGCTGTGTGACCCTGGGCAAATCACTTAACCTCTCTTGATCTCAGTTTCATTTGAAAAATGAGGATAATAATAGCACATACTCCATAGAGCTGTAGTGAGGATCAGAGGAGATAACATGTGAAGCATTTTACAAATCTTAAAGCATTATAGAAATGCTATCTATCAATATCTAGCATTCAGTATCCAGTGCCAGAGAATTACTAAATATAGTAGGGGCAACCATGTGGAAACAGGTGGGGCAAACTGCCAGGGCTGTAAGTCAACAGGCTGTAAAGCTCAGGCTCCCTAAGAAAAGGGAAAGCGGTGTGAGCAAGCTGCTGTTGGCCCTTCAATGCACCATGACAGTGTCCTCCTGCCCTCTGAGAGAGGCTAACCCTGGAGGCATTCAGGACTTTACAGAAATATAAAATGACTCATCTGGCTAAGTACAGACGTTCTCAATGGATGAAACCTAGCTGGTTCAAGGGTTCCCCACCTGGTTTACGTCCTAGGTCCCTTGGGCAGTCAGTCTGGAGAAACTTATGGCCCCCTTCTCACAATCAGGTTTATACATGCATGAAATAAAACCCAAAAGAGTCCAAAAAAAACCAACTACCTAATATCTAGATATTAGAAAAACAAGCTCTGAGCCCCCAGTTCAGAGCCCCCATTCTTGTCCAAAGCTCATTGGACAAGCACAGTGGGGGGGAGTGGAGGGGAAAGGGCCAAGAGACAGGCAAGAGCTGCATAACAGGAAAGGCATTTGATGTGGAGTCAGAGGGAGTGGGCACCTCTCCAGGGTCTGCTCCTCACTAACCTGATGGGTCTTGGGAAAATCATTTTCCTTCTTTTCCTCTGCACCTGTGGCCTCTTTTGTACAAAGAACCAATTATAGAAGATAATTTCTCAGGTCCCTTCCAACTCAAACCCCTTATCAGCTGCCACTTGGTAGTTTTGTGGCTGTGCCAGGTCACCAAGACTTGGGAAGTTATTTCTTCACCTGTACTTTCTTCACTAGATGGCATGATCTACATCTTGGGGTTATTGAGAGAAAAAATGGGAAAAGTGATGAGAAAAGTGAAGCCTAGAGACGGGGATATGCCTTGCCCAATGCCACATTCAGGCAGAGGTGGGACTTGATCCCAGGCCTGGTGACTATACATCCAGTGCCATTTTCCAGTCAGCTGTGTTGGCTTTCCATGAAATTTGACATCTGACTGGGGCTTGTTTATTTGCCTTCATCTTTAAGCTAGATTGAATAACAAGACTACCTTTAGAGAAAGAGTGATTGAATGTGTGTGTGTGTGTGTGTGTGTGTGTGTGTGTATACAGACACACAGACAGAGAGAGACAGAGACATAGAGACACAGAGAGAGATCCAGGCAGGGGTAGCAAATATCAGATGCTAGTTGCAATTAAAAAAAAGCAGGCACTGCCTGCAAAGTTTTTAAGTTGAAATGTCCACAGGCAGAAAACAAATTGACTTTAGATTATTTTGATTTTTTAAAAAATGAATAATGCTAAACTCCTTGGAGCTGCAGCTGAATATTAAATGGGAACGTCTGAGACAAACTTGCCTGAGAGCTACATGAATCCCAAACTACAAAAACAAGAAACACAGTTGAAAATTGTAACAGAGAAAAGAGGTAAGTTTGCTTTATCAAAGATTTTCCTACAGGGAGGAAGGAAGCATGATGGGAAATCAGCAAACAAAGGGCCTTTGAAAGGCTTCATGTATTTGCCTTCCAAAAAATACATTCTTGACAAGGCCAGACACTGGCTCATACCTTATGGCTAGGAAGATGCTTCTGTGGAATACTAGAAAGAATGCTGACTTGAGAGTCAGCAGGTTAGAGGCTGAATCTTTATTCTGCACTAAATCACTGTGTGACCTTCCCACCTGTGGACCTCAGTTTCCTCCCTTGAATGATACAGGGATTGGCCTAGCTGATTGACAAAGATTCCAAAAGATGGGAATAGTTAGCGCTGGGTACTGTGGAAAGACAGGTACACTAATACACTGTTGGTGGAGCTATATATTGCGTTCAACCATTCTGAAAAGCAATTAGGAATTATGCTAAAAAAAAAGTGATTAATATGTCTACACCCTTTGAGCCAGAGATCCCACTGTTAGGAATATAACTCAAAGAGGTTAACAGAAAGAAATGTCCTATGTGTCAAAAAATAGTCACAAAAACACTTTTGTGGTAGCAAAGAACTGGAAATAGAATAGGTACTCATTGATTTGGAAATGGCTATAAACATTGCAGCATACGAACGTGCTATAAGAAACACAAATATGATGAATCTAAAGAAGCATATGACTTATATGAACTGATACAAAGTAAAGTGAGCAAAGTGAAGTGAACACTAAATACAACTAATACTACTGTGTAAATGTAAGGAACGATCACAAAAAAATTGAAACTGAACACCCCAGAATTATAACGGCCAAGTCTGGCCTCAAAGAGGATACAGGAGAAGGTACTTCCTAAGCAGAGGTGGGGAACTATGGGACTGGAACACACCGCATATGAGGTCAAAAAATTTTCAACACATTGGTTAGTTTTGTCAAACTGCTTTTTTATTCTTTGTAATAGGGCATGCCTCTTTGGGGTGGGGGTGAGTATGAGGATAGGCTGAGAAGTGTAAATGATATAAAAAAGATATATATCCATTTTTAAAATATTAAAAAAAAACCCTGCATAGATGTGAGATAAAGGGCAGAAGTGATTCTCTCACTCCCTGGATCTGTCAGGGGCCTGCTAGCTGGACACAGTCTTGGGCCCTACTGTCATAGAAATAAGGAATCCTGTTACCATTACTTCTCAAAGAGTGGCCTTGTCTATAGGCTACAGAAAAATTAAAGACTATACAAGCACAATATCAAAATGGGAGACCCCCCCCCCAACCATGGGAGGTTTGATATTGTACACAAAGTGAGAAATATACAAGTCTGTGCAATCAGAAGCAGACACCAACAGGCATGGTGGCAGGACTCTATTAAATTTATACATACTTTGAAAAGATGCACATAATAGAAATTCAATTTCATAAATATATACCTCTTTTTCTGTTTGTTCTAAATGGAAATACTCATTCTTGTTGATGCTTATCAAAATTCTGAAAAAGCAACCAACCAAATGAGTACTGGAGGACGGCAAGATACCACAGCAGCTGAAATGCGGCATCCAGGTGGAATGGGATCTTTGAGACAGATCATCTACTCTAACCACTGCTTCCTCCATTGTACAAATGAGCAAACTGAGATCCAGAGAAGGGAAGTGACTTTCTCAAGGTCACCCAGCTAGTTAGAATTAAGTGGTAGAAATAGCTAAAAAAATTTAGGTTTTCTGCCTTTGATTCAGTGTTCTTTCCATTGTACAACACTTACTTATATGATACATGGTAAATGGGCATAACAAAGCAGCTATGTGGTATAGTGGATAGAGTGCTGGACTTGGAGTGAGGAACACCTGAGTTCGAATCCAGCCTCAGACACTTCCCAGTTGTGTGACCCTGTTTGCCTCAGTTTCCTCATCTGTAAAATGATCTGGAGAAGGAAATGGCAAACCACTCCAGTATCTTTGCCAAGAAAACCCCAAATGGGGTCACAAAGAGCCAAGCACAACTGAAACAACTGAACAACAACAACAATAGGCATAAAGGGTAAAGATGAAGAGAGAAAGCTAAATTTCCCCAACTTCCTTTCACACTAAGAGGAGGCACCGCACAGTGGATAGGGAGCTGGCCTGAGCCAGGAAGACTTGGGTTCAAGTCCTGCTTTTGCCCCATACTGGCTGTGTGGCTCTGGGTATGTCAACTAACTACTTATTGCTCTAGACAACTCTCAAAGACCTTAACTTTCCAAGAAAGTGCCAGCCTGGAATGATGGAGGGAACCGTACCAATGAAGTCACAGATCCAGTCTCTAACCCTTTGCTCCTATCCTTCTTTTATCCACTCATTTATCTATCTGTCAATAAGCATTTATTTAGTGTCTGCTACGTTCAATGAGAAGGACTGGGGGAGCTCCCAAGACAAATAAGAGTCTCTCCCTCAGTGACTTTATGATATCGAATGTCATGTGATAACAAATGTCCTCAACTAAACAGAGCACAAGTTAAAAGATAAGTGCACCAAAAGAATACAGAGCAGCTAAGAAAGAGATCACTTATGGTTTGAGGGAGAGGGAAGGTTTCATGGTTAACACGGAGTTGGACCTAGAATGATGAGTAAAGATTCCCAAGACAGAGGGAGGATCGCAGGATTTCAAATTGGAAAAGATCTTAGAGGCCACTTATCCAACCCCCGTCATCTATAGAGGAGAAAAATGAGGCTCGGAGAGGTGTCCTGGGACTTGCCCATGGCAACAGACTCAGTGGCAGTGGAAGCTACTCCAGGTGTCAGTAAAAGCTTGGAAGTGGGAAAGCATATGGTGGATTTGGCTACAAGCATCACATGATAGCAGATCTTGGAGACTGTCCAGGCTAAGGATCCCAGAGGTCAGGTGGGCTATCTGATTTTATACAAGTAGTGAAACTCAGATTAGAGGCCTTCCGACCCCCAGTCCATGGTCATCTGTCCCATGCCATACCATCTTTATCATCTGTCCCAGGACCAGACCTGCTAACAGTCCAAGGTATTCTAATGCCAATATCATCGGTGTTTTCTCACTTGAAATCAGACATAATGAGGCAATAAAAAAAGCCCCACTCCCTCCCCCCCCCAGATAAAAAACTTCAAAAGCCCAGGTTAGGTTTTTCAGTCTTGCCCCAACTCACTCTATCTGATATTGCTTCTTGTTTTTTTTTTTAAAGCAATATAGAGGATGGGATAAGTGGCATCAATATTTATTAAAAGATTCCAGGCAAGCATATGCTTCCCAGAGAACAAGTATAGGCCTTATCTTGCCAGAAGTTCATGGCTTTTAGAAATACATCTGTGCCTAACTGTCCATATGGCAAGACATATTTTTTAAGTGTAAGAAAAATGGATCAATCACAATTTTTTCTTCTTTCTTTTGTAAAAGAGTTCAAGCAGATATGCTTACGATAGGCTACAAAAATCTTTTAGCAGGACCAGGTCTTGAGTAAATTTATATAAGTGCAGAAATAGTGGAAGTAGCCTGGGATTTAGAGTCAGGAGACTCGAGTTTATCTTGAGCTGTAGCACTGACTTGAGCCTCAGTTTCCTCTGATGAAACACGAGGGGATTGGATAAGATGATCCTTTACATTTCTTCCAGTTTGAAGATTCTAAGATTTTGTAAAAAGAAAAACTAAATTTTTCTAGAACCTAGGTGCTGTCTGTGGTACTGAAACAGGGACTGAACAAGGCAGTTGCCCTCTAGGGCATAAAAGCCCATATGTTAGAAATTCAATGATTACAATAAGAAAGAAAAAGGGTTGAGTAGTAAGCGGACTGACTGCCTCTAAAGAGACCAATGCACAGGGAACTCAATGACTAAGATATGTGTAGAAGATGGAAGCAAGGAAAACTGAGAGTGAACACAAAAAAAGCACCATGAGGAAGGAAGGAGGAAAGGAGAGAGGGACGGAGGGAGGGGAGGAGAGGAAAGGTTTTTTAAGCATCTACTATGTGCCAGGCACTATGCTAAGTACTTCACAAATTTATTATCTCTCATTTGATCCTCACAACAACCCTGGCAAGTGAGTACTATTATTATTTTCATTTTACAGTTGACAAATCTGAGACATATAGTAAGTGAACTGTCCAGATCCAAAAAGACAGTAAGTGTCTGAGGCTGGATTTAAACTCAGTGCTCCATTGTGCCCCCTAGCTTGCTAATAGCATCAGGAGAACTAAAGCTCAGACTAAGTATTAAGTGCTAAGACTAGTATTAAGTGCTAATTCCTAACAAAAAGGGATTTGGGGGGCAAGAGGAATATCAACGAAGAATTAGGACTGCTGTACTGGGTGGGTGATACCAGAAAACTGACAGAATATCTTCAACACTTACTTCTCTCCTGTTCCTCAATGAAAAACGATGGTTAGAACCAAAATGTTAACAAGGAGTTAATAAGATCATGGATTTAGAGCAGGAAGGGCCCTTAGGATCATTTAGTCCAATCCCCTGATTTTTAACAATCAAAGAAATGTCTTGCCTAAGGTCCACAGCTAAGAAAGGACAGTTTTGGGCTGTGAACCAGGTCCTGTGACTCCTAAGGCCAGCTTTCTTTTCATTATACTAAGTTATACCCTTAGATAAATGAGAAAATGGTGAGAAAACACCTGGCTGCTTTTAATGAATTCAATTTACCAGGCCACAATGAACTGCACCTCCAGTTACTGGAAAAATAAAACAACCCAAACACTTGAAGATGGGATTACTGGGAAACTGTTAGTACTCCAGGGGCCTGCTAACTATGTTCCAACTTTGACAAAGGGAACAAGGGGCATTTTCCTACTGTAAACCAGTGAGCTTGATTTCAATGCCTAGCAAGATTCTAGAACACATTCTTGAAGAATGTGCGAGCACTAAGAAAGGGAAAATGTTATTGCTCTGAACCAGCATGGATTTATGAAGGACAAGTCATGCCAGACAAAGCTCATTTCCTTTCTGAAAGGGCTGCTAGACTGCAAGATTGGAAGAATGTCATCCATATAGTAGACCTGGATACTAGCACGGCTTTTGACAACATCTTTCATATCCTTGTAGAAAAGATAGAAAGAGGTGGACCGGATGATAGTATGTTAGTCAAGTTTGGAATTGAACAACTGGATCCAAAGAGATGTTGGGCTAACATGAGAGGAGGGCTTTCGTGGAGTATTACAGAATTCTTTCCTTGGCCATATTCTTTTTGACACTTTTATCAATTATTTGGACAAGGGTATAAATGAGATGCTTTTCAAATTTACAGAAGACGCAAAGTCAAAATGGACGGTTAATATACTGAGTTACAGAACCAAGATCCAAAAGAATCTCAATGAGTGACAGGTCACATCTAAACAGATCAAATTGAATACTGATAAATGTTAAGTCCAAGTCCAGAGAGCTTAATTACCAGCCTGCCCTCAGAGGGATGAATTTTTAAGGCAATGGCAAATTTCAAAGGGTAGCTTATCAAACTGCAAGAGGGGGTTGCAAGCTACATCAATGAAAGAGGTATCCACAACAATGAAATCACAGATTCCTTCAGCATTAATCTATGCCTCAATTTTTAGAAAATCAACTGTACAAAAAAGTCAGATGGGGTAGGTTGAGTGCTTTCTGTGTAGCCCAAGTTAGGAGACACCTCATCCAGGGTCCATTTCTCTGGCTGATTTTATATAGGGCTTAGAGAACACCAGAAGTAACTCCTGATTGGGTTAAATTACTTGGAAGGGCAGACATCAGTGTGGGAAGTGTGGTGGGCAATTGAGAAGGAATAAAATGACTGCTATCCTGCAACAAGAGCCCAACTGAAATCAGATGAGTAGTAGACTCAGTGAGCATAGGTATCTGACTTCCTCCAGTGGTATTCAGAAGTACAAGAATAGGAGAGAAGAATATAGGTATTGGAACTAATCTAGACTAGATAGATAGGTAGATAGATAGATAGATAGATAGATAGATAGATAGATAGATAGGTAGGTAGGTAGATAGATAGATAGGGAGATAGACAGATAGAAAGAAAGAAAGAAAGAAAGAAAGAAAGAAAGAAAGAAAGAAAGAAAGAAAGAAAGAAAGAAAGAAAGAAAGAAAGAAAGAAAGAAAGAAAGATAGATGATAGCTAGATAGATTCATAGATAGATAGATACATAGGTAGGTACATAGATAGATAGGTAGGTAGTTACACATGTAGTTAGGTAGATAAGAGGATAGATAGGTAGGTGGATAGACTTTGGTAGATATATATTGGTAGATATATAGGGATGTTGATAAGTAGATAGGTAGGGAGATAGGTATGTAGATAGATTATTGAATGATAAATAGATTTATAGATAGATACATAAATAGGTACGTAGAAAGATATATACATAGATATGTAGATTGATAGATTCAGAAAGAGAGGAGTGAGAGACAGAGAAACAGACTGAGAGAAAGAGACAGAAGGTAGGAGTGATAGGGAGACACATAGAGGTTAAAAAGTCATTCAGTGAAAAAGAAGACAGAGATAAAGAGATACAGCGAGAAGAGACAAAGGGACAGATAGAGACAGAGAGCGGCAGACAGAAATGGAGAGTAAGATAAGAAATGGAGAGAGACAAAAAATATAGAGGAGAGATCAAGAAGAGAGACTGAGACAGAGAAAAGGAGACAAGGTGAGAGAAGAGATAGCAAGATAAAGAGAAGAGAGGGAGAGACAGATGAGAGAAGAGATTGATAAATCAAGAATGAGAGACAAAGAGAAAGGGAGAAGAGAGGGTGGAGAGAGAGAAGAGAGAAATAGAGAGAAAAAGATAGAGAGCAGAGAGATAGAAAGAGGGAAGTAAGAGAGACACAGACTGTGAGAGGGAGAGAGACAGAGAAAGAGAGGGATAGATAGAGAAATACAGAGAGAGAAGAGAGAGGGACAGAAACAGAGAAAAGAGTGTCTCTTCTCTCTCTCTGTTTCTCTCTCTTTCTCAGTCTTGTTAGAAGAGATAGAAGATAGAGAGAGAAGAGACAAAGAGAGTAGGGGGGTGAGAGAGAGACTCAGAGAGAGGGGAGAGGGAGAAAGAGAATGGAGAATAGATAGAAGAGAATGAATATGAATTCCTTAGTGGCACAGACTGTCTTTCTGCTTGTAATTGTAGTTGAATAGTGCTGGACACAATGTAAGTATTAAGAAAAGATTGTAAGCTGGTAATTAAAAGTCACGAGAATCACCTCTTATAGCAGGAGTTTAAGAGTTCTCAGAGTTTACAGGGTTTACTTTGTATTCCCAAGTCTCACACATTGTTCTGTAATAAATGCTGAATAAATAAATTCAGCTGAGGATTGGGTGTTGTGTTGTGTTTTTGCTTTAGTGGAAAGAAAATACACATATGACAGACGCTCAAATTTATTCCTTGGCATTACGTAAGCAAGCCAGCCAGGAATGAGACGCTAAACATAGAGAAGCCATCTACAATGATGTATCCATAAGACAGCAAATGGTAAGTTTATTTTTACATTTCTGCAAACTTCACCATGTATTTATTTAGACATTTCAAGACAAATGAGACGAGTAGGTGTATAGTCATAAGACCTTTTTTCTCCCAAGTAGAGATACCAAAAACTATTTTAAAGAATATTCCTGAAGATGCTAGTGATGACTTAGTTTCTGACTCTTGATCCTTATGTTGAAATGATTTCTTTTGGAAAAATATTTGTAGATGGATTGGATGATAGGATATATAGGTAGATAAATGATAGGTGAATTCTATGTATAAATTTAGGCATATAGGTATGCATGCATATTCACACATGATATATAATAGTGAGTGGAACAGGTATATTTAATGAAGATCTCTGAGGGCCACTTGTGTCAGTCCCCTTTGTCTCAGCCAGCCCTGAGAAACTGAACAATAAACATTTTGTTTTTCTTAGAATACTTATTCTTCAAATTTTAGGATTTTTTAAGGTATTGGTTAAATTAGTGGCTGACATATTTTAAAAAGCAATGATAATTATTGCTGAGGAGACTCAGGATATTTGAGGACATATCCTAGTCCTTTTAAGGGTATTATCAACTATAAGATCTCCTTTATCTTAACAAACAGCATGATCAGAGGCCAGCATTTTCAGACAACCTGGAAGTAAGAGGTGAAATCTATTACAGAAATCCTAGGGGTATCACAAAGACATTACGCATTGGCGAGAGTATCTAAAATGCCTTTGTTTATATTGTGGTTGAAAGATGGTACATTTAAACAGAAGTAATTTGAGAAACAAATTAATTGGAAATGGGAAAGAATGAAGTAAGAATTGAAAACTTTATATATTCTCTCTCTCCCCCTCCCAAAATGTTATAAAATGCAAGCTTTGAGTAAAACTTCCAACTTTAGTGAAAACATGCATTTGTTTGAAATGTCACTTTTACATTTGTTTTTTATGTTATCTGATTTTAGTGACCTAAAAAAACTGATTCCTTGTTAAAACAATTTTGGCTACCAGGTTCTCCACACTTGATGACTGGCTTGTTTTAAAAACATAAATCACATGAGTTTAGGATTTTGTTGTTTTGTGTGTTTTAATCCAATTACATAGTAAACATTTCAGCTGAACTTCATTTTTGTTAGGTAACTTTTTAATTTCCTAGAAAATTTTAAGTGCTTTACAAATTATTTCACCTCTCAGTTCTTTCCAATATGAAAAAGAACTAGGATTGCTTACTTACTAAGGACTTACTATATTCCAGACACTGCGCTAGAAACTGGGGAGAAGACAATATGTAAAAGCAAAACATATCCCAACTGAGGTTGTTTTTTGGGGAGGGTGGGTGAAGTAGAAACATACAAGAGTGTGTGGAATAGCTCAGGTCCCTATATAAATCAATTACTCAGAGGCCTCTCAAAGTGATGACAGAAAAGAGATTTATTCGATTCTCAAGAAGTGGGGCTCACCTGTAGGAGTAGGAAAGCCGAAGACAAAGAAAAGGACAGTGATTTATATAGACCCTAATGCAAGTCCCTCCTACCCCCACTGACCATTATCCTCATTAGCTGAGAATATGGTCTTACATTTTAGACACGAAATCTAACCAATCCCTTTTGAAATGAAGACATCGAGGAATTATGTAAGTTTTGTCCAATCATTGAGACCTTAATACACTACACGGTTTTATATCCTTATATGGAACTATTCTATTCTAAAAATATTGTAACCTTGAGCCTTTCGGCCTTACCTTACCCCTGGGAGAAAAATTACAATCTGAGGAGTCTTCACTAAGTCTATCCCACTCAATAGGTAGCCCTTTAATGAAACTAGAACATTCAAGAACCTTCTGACATTTAAGGGATAAGAGGTACAGTGAAGCTAGTTGGCTCCAGGGATAATATGCTGGCCATGAAATCAAGAAAAGCCAAATCAGATCTGGCCCCAGGCACTTAGCTAGCAATCACAGAATTAAAACACAAATCAAAGGTCATTATTTAAAATTGCCTGTTATAAACCTAATTGAATTGATATTCTTTGCCCTCTTTTCCCTTTTACAGCTTTGTGAAACTTCAAGGTAGGTTCTCAGGAAAAAAAACAAATAAAGAGACAAGCAAGGTATGCTAAATTTAGTATGGTTTTTAAAAAATCTGTAATAGATTTTTAAAAATTTATATGTGAAAATGTTTGTGTGAGGTTTAAATAATGATAATTTACTCCATCTGTAGCCAACAGTAAAGAAAGCTTTCCTTTTTTAATGTTGAATTTTAAACTTTTAATAAAATGTCAATATAATTTACTTAACAGCAATTTAGTTAAATTTGGTGCATAAGTTGTCATAACAATATTTTAGTTTTTCTTTTCATTTCTACATTCTTTGTCCTTTCTCTTTTTTTAAGACCCATTTTGGATGGAAATCTTTCTTTAAAAATTTTAAAAGAAATTTCATTATGCAGCCTTTATTTTTTAGCAATACAATTATTTAAAAATAAAGCAATAAAAATCCAATGCACTTAACACATGCTTCAATAAATACTCTCCATTCATTACCAATAATGGTAACACCTCTAGCAGGCCTACCCTACAAGATACTGAAGTAATTGTTTTATTAGTAACAAGATGATGAAGTATATTGTCATCATTCTTTTTTGGTAGTGTGTTTCTGAGTTTTAAGTCAGAGCAATACCACTGAATAGCAATAAATTATATTGCAATAAACATGACACATCATAGCATAAATATCCTGTTATTTTTGTTTCTGAAACATTATTTTGTATCACCCACCAACTTTTGCTTTCCTTGAGCAAGTACAAAAAAAAAATAAAGTTCTTACTACCTTAGTTGCATAGTCCAGTCAAAATAAATTCCCACCTTGGCCTTATCTTAACCTGTTTATGTATGTCTTTATTTTAAATTCATCGCCTGAAAGGTAAACAGCAAGGAGAAGTCATAAGGGACTTACTAAAGTTGAACTGTTTACAATCCTACATGGAAAGACAATATTTGTAACTCTTGAAACATTTCAGTATCTGGGTACTGGGTGGGATTACACACGCACACACACATAGAGACAGAGTGCACAGAGTGAATTGAAGAGGATGGGATCTGTTGACCTGAAAACTTTGTTAAGAAAAGGCAACAGGCTAAATGCATACATTTTATAATTTAATTAATTAATTAATCAATTCCCTATTAAAGAAAACGGTAATCAAGGCAAAATGCCTTCCACACTCAGAGAGAGAAATATGGAAGTCACTCACATAATGTAGCAGATCATGTTTGTGTATGTGTATCTGTTTGTGTATCATGTTCTGATTTGTTATACGGATTCTTTCATTTATCTTAGTCTGACTACATAGCATGACTATAGTGAAAATATACTCAATAGGAAAGTATATGTAGAATCTATACAGAATTGTATGCAGTCGTGGGGAGGGAGGGAGGTAGTGGGGGGTGGGTGGGGAGGGATAAAATCGCAATTGTATGGCAGTGATTGTTAAACATTAAAAAAATTTAAAAAAAAAAATTTAAAAAAAAAAAAAAAAAAAAAAGAAAACGGTAACATAATGCATTATGGAGCCAGAAATGTTCTGGCTACCCAGTACAGAAATCTTCTGGCTTATATACATTTTGCCGTGAGAAAGGAGTTCTCTTAGATAAACACACTGAAAACAAAGTATCATCAGTTGGGTTTTATGATACCAAGCTATGGGCATCTTATTTTTGTAGCATGTCTCTGTGATTTAAGTTAAGGAAAAAGTCCCATCACCCGGATAACAGATATCCTCTAAAATAGGCCTTTGAAGTTGTTTATCTTAACAAAGTTTGACAAAGCTGAAGTCACACCTCAAGGTATTTGTGTTTTTCCCTTAACACTAGGATGCTAGAAGGGTCTGATAAGGAAGTCCCATTTGCTTGACATCAAAAGGCATCCTCTAAGTTAAACAAAGGGGACTATTAGGTTCACGCTCTTCTTAATTCAGACTTTGGCCCTTATTAAAGTCTAAAATTTATATTAAATATTATCAGATCATATCTTAAAAAAATGAAATCAAGCAGTGTGAGAGAAATATATTGGGAGGAGAAAGGGAGAAATGGAATGGGGCAAATTATCTCTCATAAAAGAGGCAAGCAAAAGACTTTTTTAGTTTGGGGAAAAAGAGCGGAGGTGAGAGAAAAACATGAAGTTTACTCTCATCACATTCCACTAAAGGAAGGAATAAAAAGCACACTCATTTTGGTATGAAAACCTATCTCACAATACAGGAAAGTGGGGGATAAGGGGACAAGCAGGGTGGGTGGGATGATGGAAGGGAGGGCATGGGGAGGAGGGAGCAATCCGAGGTCGACACTCATGGGGAGGGACAGGATCAAAAGAGAGAATAGAAGTAATGGGGGACAGGATAGGATGGAGGGAAATATAGTTAGTCTGATACATCACAACTATTATGGAAGTCATTTGCAAAACTACACAGATTTGGCCTATATTGAATTGCCTGGCTTCCAAAGGGAAGGGGTGGGGAGGGAGGGAGGTAAAGAAGTTGGAACTCAAAGTGTTAGGAACAACTGTCGAGTAATGTTCTTGCCACTAGGAAAAAAGAAATACAGGTAAAGGGGTGTAGAAAGCTATCTGGCCCTACAGGACAAAAGAGAAGATGGAGACAAGGGCAGAGAGGGATGATAGAAGAGAGAGCAGATTGGGCATAGGGGCAATTAGAATGCTTGGTGTTTGGGGGCGAGGGGACAAAAGGGGAGAAAATTTGGAGCCCAAAATTCTGTGAAAATGAATGTTAAAAGTTACATAAATAAATAAATTTAAAAAAAAAATAAATTCATCACCTGTCTGTCACAAGGTTAGTGACCTGTTGTATCATCATTCTTTTGGAATTATGCTTTATTAATTTGTTGATTACAATTCTAAAGTTTTTCAATTATTTTTGTCTATAATATTACTGTATAAATCCTTTTCTTGAGTCTGCCCCATTTTATTCTGCATAAGTTCATAATAGTTTTCCCACTTTCCTTTGAGCCTGTTCATTTCATCATTATTTATGGCACAGACCACAGTTTATTTAGCTGTTCCCCAATAGTATGCCACCTCTTCACTTTCCAATGTTTTCACTATCTGACAAACTGCTACTAAAAATATTTTTGTATCCGTAGGTCCTTTTTTCCCCTTCCTCCTTCTTTGCTTTCTTTGAAGCATACACATCATATTGGTGAGCAAAAGTTATGTAACTTTGGGACACAGTTCCAAATTGTTTTCTAGAATGTTATGATCAGTTCATAGCTCCCTGAACAGTGTAGTGCTAGTCTTTCTATTTTCTCAGTTTCTTCAGCATGTGTTATTTTACTCTTTCATTATCTTTCTTGGTTTGTGAAGTGTGAAGTAAAAAACCTTAAAGTTGAATACATTTTCATTACTGCAATTATTGGGTAATTTAGAGAATTTTTTTATTTTATTTTTTACTTTATTTTTTATTTTTTTTTATGTTCTTTCATTTTCAATTAATGTTATTCTTGTATCCTTGGCCATCTCCAGTCATCCTGAGAAGAAAGTGAGGCTGGTGACCTTGCACAACCTTTCTCACTCAAATCAAAGTCAACTGCAAGTCAGTAATTTATCCAGTCATTGAGACCCTAATGTACTACACAGTTTTATATCCTTATATGGAACTATTCTATTCTAAAAATATTGTAACCTTGAGCCTCTTGGTCTTACTTCACCCCTGGGAGAAGAATTACAACCTGAGGAGTCTTCACTAAACCTATCCCACTCAGTTTCTACTCCACTCTTTTGATTATTGTATGTCCCTGTATGATTGGTTTAGAAAAACAGCATAAATGTTATGATCTCATTTGAATATTTTCTTTAATATTCCCGTAGGGTTAGTGAATGAGTGCATTTTATTCTTTGACAAAAATCATTGAAACTTTTTTATATTTAGTTTCCCTCTTATTTCCCCAGCTGTGTCACTCTACCTGCCTCCAAAAGTAAAATCTCTGGGTGGTTGTTCTAGCCCTGATGCTTACAGAGTCCTGGCAGAACCCCCAATGGTTAGGAATAAAATTTTCTGAAACACAGACCCCCGAGGTAGAGGAGACAAGGTCGTTTATTCTACAGTTCTTGCAAGAAGTGGGTATGCTGCCTACACAGACACACACCCCAAAAGTAAAAGTCACTGCTTTAAATCCCTGCGCTGAAAACGAAATTGTTTCATTTCATTTCATTTCCTCTTAGGCTGAGTAATCTGAGTTGTAATACTACCCTAACTTCATGTTTCCCTCCCTCCATGTACTTTGTATGTGCATGTAAACAAGCTTAGGAGGGAAACTTTTAAGGTTTAAAGGATTTTAAAGTTTTTTTTAAAGGGTTTAATCTGGTTTTTCAGACTTGGTTGAGTCTGGGTTCCACTAAGTAGTTTCCTGTTTTTCCCCTTCTTGGGGAATAGTTGTAGAGATGTGTAAAAGAAACACTCCCCTTCTTTTATTTGTGTGGATAAATAACCTTTATTTATATCTTTATATCTCACATTATTAATACAGGCATTTCACATCCTAGGTTTTTTCAACTTCCAAGAAATATTATTTTAACATTAGTAAACTGGGGACGAATTGAAGCTGAGAAGTTACAGTCACGTGTCCAAATTATTTTATCATTTTTTTAAACTTAACTTTAGGTTGATAATGTTTAATACAAAATTTTGGAATAATCTCTTTGTTCTCTCTGAAGCAAACTCAGAGAGTGCCTCTTCCTATGTCAGCAAAAGCCAGCCAAGGCTGACTCTACACTCCTTAAGGAGACCTTTAACCTAAGACACTATATCTTGAATAATGAGGCTTTCCTTTGTATCTTATTATCTATAGACATATACTATGTTATGGCATGTTAATGGTAAAGAAAAATAGACATCTTAGGTCGTAATTTCTATTGAACTTTGTTTAGCCTTTTCCTATGTCAGTTATCTGTTTAGGGCAGGAAGCCTACCACTCACTAGTGGTGGGATTTCCTTCTTTATCACCGAGACATGTGTTTACCCAGCTGGAATCCCAAGGCCTGACCAACATTACTTTGTTAATTGTCTTGTCTAACTAAATTTATGATTTGTTCAACTAGGAGAGTTCCTTTCTCACGGCAAAATGTATATAAGCCAGAAGATTTCTGCACTGGGTAGCCAGAACATTTCTGGCTCCATAACGCATTATGTTACTGTTGTCTTTAATAGGGAATTGATCAATTAATTAAATCATAAAATGTATGCATTTAGCCTGCTGCCTTTCCTGTCTAAGTTTTCAGGTTAACAAGGTTAACAAGCACATGAGACTAAATTTATTTTTAAGTCATAAAAATCATTTGTAAGAGAGCTCAGAAAATTTATTTATCATCCAAAATTTCTAAGTACACTAATATATCTTAATTATTAATGTTTTTGGGAGGGTGGGATTAGGGTAAAAAAAGTAATTCATCTTCGACTACTAAGATTTATCCCGTAACTTCGTTTGTTATCCTTCAGCGAAATTTAAGTTCCTTTAGAAAACAGGAAGTACTATCTTCTCGCGAAACCAGGAAGTACTATCTTCTCGCGGAAACAGGAAGTACTATCTTCTCGCGGAAACAGGAAGTACTATCTTCTCGCGGAAACAGGAAGTACTATCTTCTCGCGGTATTTATAGGACGTCAGCGGCGTTTTTGGTCTTCCGCTCCCCATCAGTCACCTTTGAAATGATTATGTGAGGCGGATGAAGACTATAAAATACCAAATAATTCTGCAGTGTTCTTAGAAAAAGTAGGTATCTAGCAGTACTTATCTTTTTGAAATCTTATTTAATATGTATACAAATTAATTTAAATCTGTTTTCCACGTGTTTTGTTGATTTATGCGTGGAATAATGTCCATTTACTTATAAGGAAGTACTTGAGGGACGTTACTGTACATTTGTTTCTGTTGTGTACTGTTTCTAATGTGAGAGTTTTACATTTTTTCTGTCGAAAATCAAGTTACTGGTGTAATTGTCAGATAATAGACATACGTAGACGGAGTCCTCATTTAAATTTTGAGGAAAATGTCGTTCATTTGGCTGGCGCAATGTTCTCGCGAGAACTTATTTGAGATTCGTGATCTTGGCGTACCATAGTGACGTAATATCCGTTGAGTTCTCGCGAAACTTCCATTCTTGGAATCTCGCGGGGTCGGGTAACTGTGGTATCTAAGGTCGAAGTGCCGTGGCGGTTGGTTGGACTGGCGAGTTTTAAGATGGCGGTAGCGGCATATCCAAATGTTACTGACCCTCAGGAGTGAAGTCAGAGGGTCACTTTCCTTGTCTCCTTAGATTTTTTTACGTTAGGTGTACCTAACTACGACGGAGACGGTCCAAGTAACTACCCAACAAACGGCAGACACGAACACAGGACTTTGCGGTACTCCTTTTTCTTTCTTTTAATTTTTTCTGTCTTTTCTGTCTAACGCAATTTGTCTTCTCTTCAAATGTTCTTTTTCTGCCTTCCCTTTTACCTTTTCTACCCCACTTTTTGATCATTCTGTCCCCCTGTACGATTGCTTTAAAAAAACAGCATAAATGTTATGATTTTGTTTGAATATTTTCTTTAAGATTCCCATATTAAAACCATATTTCAAAAAAAACCTTTATCCTCAGGTAAAGTTTTTACTCTTGAATAAGTGTTTTTTTGAAGATTAATGATTTTAAGTATGCAGACTGAGAACTGGGCGATTTTAACAAATTTTTTATCAAGGTCAGAAAATAGTTTCTTACGGGAAAAAAATAAAGAGCGAGTTGTTTCTAGTAAGCATTAATTACTAAAACGTGTCAAAAATATTTATAAAATTGGCCAAAATAAATTCCACGTAAGTCCTATTGGAACAGTAAAAACGTTGCAGTACCGGTTTTGACAAAATTAGCAACACGTCTTAATGTTAACTTTTAATAACAACACATTATTTTAAAAATACCAGATTTGCTTGGGTTTGGTTTTTTTTAGTTAAGCATCAAACTAGAAATTCAGTGTACTTCAGATTTTTTTAACAGAACGTCTTGTCTTTTTTTATTTTTAATTTTGAAGTAACGTTGACTCACTTTTGTTCTTGTCATGGTTGTTCCCTGATAACCCTCTCATAGGGTATCATTAAATCATTTCATTTAATTGTTTTTTTATTCTTCTGAGGTTTTTACGTGTATAATTTTAACTTTAGTGTGTGATGAAATGTTTCTGCATGTTCACAACTGCAACTGTATGTGGCATTGTAGAGATTAGTTGTGAATTTATCATATTTGCAACTTGATGTGATTAGTGATTGGGCAGTTTGGTAAGAATATTAGTATATATTTTCATATAAAAATAGTGCACACTGTCTCTGAAGGTCTATAACATCCAGAAAGGAAAATCAGAATTTTTAATCATCATTAATATCTTAATCATCTATGGTGATGCACAAAATGGTTGTCATGTGAAAACAAAGGAGATGTTTGAGCCAGATTTTGAAAGGACTGTAATTCATATCCAAGTATTCTTGAGACTGTTTCAGGTTTCTTGACAAGGACACTAGAATTGGAGAAATTTGTGCTATTTTCTTCTCTGGGTCATTTTGTAAATGAGGAAACGGGTAAACTAGGTTAAGTGACTTTCCTAGATTCAGTGTCTGATATCACCTTAACTGCCCAAGAGAACTAAGCCTAGAGTTTATTGTAATTTTCCCTTCTTAGATTTGAAACAATTGCAGTTGAATCCTTGATAGTCAAAGATAAATAATGAAGCAGTGAAGGCTTCAGTTAAGTTGTAACATCAATTAATAGTGGATCTAATCTTCTTGATTGTCTGAAGCCTCATGGGAAACACTGCTGGATGGTGGACAGGTTTGGAGCTTAAATAAAAGAATTTTTTTAAAAAAGAGGATAGTATATAGTTAAACAAAAGTTAAAGGATCAAGATACTAAGAGAGGAAAGTAAGAACAAAGTAAGATAGATGAAGAAGGATGTCGGACGGGTGAGAATACAGAATAATTTTAAGTGAAAGTGAAACAGTGCGAAATCAAAGTGATAAAGACTTGAGACAAGAGTTTCAAAATATCTCAGTTGTGAAAGTAAAATAGTCATAGAACTCTAATGTTCCTATCTTATGGCTCATGTGGACTGTTAAAGTTTAGTTTCATAAGGGAGGGTAGGATATTTGAGGAATATATACTACACATACATTTGTATGTATCAAGAATGAGAGTAATCATTGTGGTAGAGACATGAGCAAACTGCTCATAAGAACATAATGAGTAGCTAGCAACTATTGGCAGAATTTTGATGTTTTAGAGATGGTTGGAATGAATTTTAAAGGAAGAAAGGTTGCTCAAAATAACAAAGGACTTAGGACTTTTAGCAAGGACTTTTTATAACATTATTTGAAAGAACATTCCATCCTAGAAAGTTGCAGTGAATTTTCTATTACTCTTACAATCTTTTAGTTCAAGAAAATGAAGAAAATGGGAAAAGAGAAAAATAGGGAAGAAAGAAAAACAGGAACTCAGAAATAATGCTAAAGTGAGTGGGATTGATAACTTTTTTTTGTCTTGGTATTTGAAGACTTTATTACAGGGATAAGAAAAATGGTCACATTTGATTTAAGGTATCTTTTAAAGAAGGATTGACAAAAATAGGCCTAGGCTTTGAAAATAAAACATACTTTTAAAAAGAGCAAGATAACTGGAATAATGAAATCAATTTGTAATCTGTATAACTTAAAGATTAACAAAGAACACAAAATATGATAAAATGAGATTAGGGGATTGATTTCTGGGTGGTTTTTTTTTATATTTAATTTAAGGTAATTTTTTTCTACACTTTACATATATTCTTACAGCTGTAGAGGTCACTCAGTTAATTTCAAGGTAGGGGAAGAATGGAATATCTTAGTACACTTTCCTAATTACTTGTAGTTGAAGAGAATGGGAGGTAATTAAAATCATGAAGAAAGAATTACACAAGACCTAGCAAAGATCAATTAATATTACACATAAAGCGCGTAGATCCTTGTTTACTGATCTCCAGCATTTTTAAGATTTCAGTAGCCCTTCCAAGTGTAACATACATATTTATGGGAAATCATCTTGTGCCTGCAGAATGGTATGATTGAGCCAAATGATTAGTTACAGCTAGCAGTATAGTGAAAGGAAAGGTGTTCTTGTTTATGAAATAATTTTAATTAGAGAAACAAGAGAAATGTGCCAGGTGTGGATCCTGGTTCTTCAGAATCTTAAGATGCTGTCAGTGTCATATACCTTCCTTTTTTTTTTTAAATTTATTTATTTAACTTTTAACATTCATTTTCACAAAATTTTGGGTTCCAAATTTTCTCCCCATTTGTCCCACCCCCACCCCAAAACACCGAGCATTCTAATTGCCCCTATCACTAATCTGCCCCCTCTTCTCTCATCCCTCCCTTCCCTTGTCCCCATCTTCTCTTTTGTCCTGTAGGGCCAGATAACTTTCTATACCCCTTTACCTGTATTTCTTATTTCCTAGTAGCAAGAACAATACTCGACAGTTGTTCCTAAAACTTTGAGTTCCAACTTCTCTTCCTCCCTCCCTCCCCACTCCTTCCCTTTGGGAAGGCAAGCAATTCAATATAGGCCAAATCTGTGTAGTTTTGCAAATGACTTCCATGATAGTCATGTTGTGTAAGACTAACTATATTTCCATCCATCCTATCCAGACCCGCATTGCTTCTATTCTCTCTTTTGATCCTGTCCCTCCCTGAGAGTGTCGACCTCAAATTGCTCCCTCCTCCCATTGCCCTCACTTCCATCATCCCCCCCACCCTGCTTATCCCCTTATCCCCCACTTTCCTGTATTGTAAGATAGGTTTTCATACCAAAATGAGTGTGCATTTTATTCCTTCATTTAGTGGAATGTGATGAGAGTAAACTTCATGTTTTTCTCTCACCTCCCTTCTTTTTCCCTCCACTAAAAAGTCTTTTGCTTGCCTCTTTTATGAGAGATAATGTACCCCATTCCATTTCTTCCTTTCTCCTGCCAATATATTTCTCTCACCCCTTAATTTCATTTTTTTAAGATATCATCCCATACTATTCAACTCACTCTGTGCTGTGTGTGTGTGTGTAAAATCCCACCCACTACCCAGATACTGGAAAGTTTCAAGAGTTAGAAATATTGTCTTTCCATGTAGGATTGTAAGCAATTCAACTTTAGTAAGTCCCTTATGACTTCTCCTTGTTGTTCACCTTTTCATGCTTCTCTTCATTCTTGTGTTTGAAAGTCAGATTTTCTTTTCAGCTCTGGTCTTTTCATCAAGAATGCTTGAAAATCCTCTATTTCATTGAAAGACCAATTTTTCCCCTGAAGTATTATACTCAGTTTTGCTGGGTAGGTGATTCTTGGTTTTAGTCCTAGTTCCTTTGACTTCTGGAATATCCTATTCCATGCCCTTCGATCCCTTAATGTAGAAGCTGCTAGATCTTGTGTTATCCTGATTGTATTTCCATAATACTTGAATTGTTTCTTTCTAGCTGCTTGCAATATTTTCTTCTTGACCTGGGAACTCTGGAATTTGGCCACAATGTTCCTAGGAGTTTCTCTTTTTGGATCTCTTTCAGGCGGTGGTCTGTGGATTCCTTGAATACTTATTTTGCCCTCTGGTTCTAGAATCTCAAGGCAGTTTTCCTTGATAATTTCATGAAAGATGATGTCTAGGCTCTTTTTTTGATCAAGGCTTTCAGGCAGTCCCATAATTTTTAAATTGTGTCTCCTGGATCTATTTTCCAGGTCAGTTGTTTTTCCAATGAGATATTTCACATTATCTTCCATTTTTCCATTCTTTTGGTTTTGTTTTGTGATTTCTTGGTTTCTCATAAAGTCATTAGCCTCCATCAGTTCCATTCTAATTTTGAAAGAACTATTTTCTTCAGTGAGCTCTTGAACGCCCTTTTCCATTTGGCTAATTCTGCTTTTGAAAGCATTCTTCTCCTCATTGGCTTTTTGAACCTCTTTTGCCTATTGAGTTAGCCTATTTTCCAAGGTGTTATTTTCTTCAGCATTTTTTTGGGTCTCCTTTACCAGGGTGCTGACCTGCTGTTCATGCTTTGCATGCTTTGCTTTCACTCATTTCTCTTTCCAGTTTTTCCTTCACCTCTCTAACTTGATTTTCAAAATTCTTTTTGAGCTCTTCCATGGCCTGAGCCCATTTGGTGGGCTGGGATACAGAAGCCTTGACTTCTGCGTCTTTCCCTGATGGTAAGCTTTGTTCTTCCTCATCAGAAAGGAAGGGAGGAAATGCCTGTTCACCAAGAAAGTAACCTTCTATAGTCTTATTTCTTTTCTCTTTTCTGGGCATTTTCCCAGCCAGTGACTTGACTTCTGAATATTCTCCTCACACCCACCTTGCCTCTGGATCCTCCCAGCCAGCGTTTGGGGTCTGAGATTCAAATGCTGCAGGGCTGCTATTCAGTGTGAGATTAGGTTCAGGTGCCTGGGTGGGGGTGGGCCCGCCTCACGGGCTCTATTCCCTCAGGGGGTTTATGCAGAGACCTTCAACAATGGATCTGGGCTCCTGCCTGCTTGGGGAGCCCAGGTCTGCCCCCGCCTCTGCTGCTGCCTCCCGAGGGGGCCTGAGTTATGGGGACACCCCACTCCCCTCTCGACTGTGGGTTTAGAGCTAGCTTATGTATGTCTTTCTACTCTGCCATCTTAAGACAAGAAAAAGATTGGACAAGTAAAAGGAGTTCAAAATATAGGTCACATTGGTGTATAGTAAATCGTATTTACATCCTGTCATATGAGAGCAAATATCAGTCAAGAAACAATAACTTTCTTTTCTGGGTGTGGGTGTTCTCTTGGGTGCTGGAAATAACAGAGAGAAAAGTAAGAATACTCATCATAAAAGCATTCATTGAAAATTGTGCCATATCTTGTTTCTAGGGCATTGTTGGAATTAGGCTTTTTTCCTTGCCCCAATCTTATATTATCTGGCTTCCTATTGCTATACTAACTCTGGACCTCTGCACTCTTTAGTTTCTAATTGTGATAAAATCCTTTCATTAATTCTGATTCCATTGAAAGCTAAGAATTTGTTTGTGGTGGAAGCACTTCAAAGTTCAGGAGCTTGGTGATTTCCACGTATGAATTGCTTGAAATGTTTGTTGTTGATTTGAATTTGGTCTATTTTAACACTTGGACCACATTTTAAGTTGTTGAAGAGAAATATTTGGTAATATTCTCCTTTGAAACTGTTCTTCTGGTCTCTTAGATGTTCCTAGCTACATTGGTTTAAAGATTTGGAGTCAAACAATATTCTTCTAGACAGGAGAGGTATTCACTGCATTTCTCCATCTCTTTCATTTTGCCACACTTACTGGCATAGTCTTTAAAATTGAGCTGTGAAAATTTTGCTGTTTCCACTCTTCCCTTATCCATCTCTTTATTTGAAAATGACAAGGTGGATATAACCCTGAATAGGGTCAATTAATAGCAGACTCAAATTACCTGAAAGTCTCTTCTTTCTAATATTTCTAATGATAGTACTACATGGCATACATAGGAATATGTATATGGCACTTTAAATGTTATAAAATGCTTTGGACATTCCCAGTTGATGATATTTTACATCATTCGTGTTCTGGAAGGGATTGCTATGCTTACTGCATTTTTGAAATTGTTATTAATGAATAAGATTCCCAAATCATCTGTATCAGAAATGAGCTTATTCTTGTTTTTATTATATTTTAAAAGCTAACTTTTTAAAAATGTTATTTTAATAATTTATTTTAATAGGTTGCATAGTATCACATTATGGATTTTACAGGTTTGTAGGCTGACTCCTAACTATTATTTGTAATATTTCTATAAGGAAAATTTCTAAGTTAAAAATGATTTCTTGTAGTCTGCATTGTTATTGAAATATTTCATGTGTGGAAAAAACAATTACTGATGAATATTGATATCCCAATAAGATAAAATCCATAATTATTGAAATTAGAGTATAAACTGCAACCAGTGATAAAAGAAATCTTTAGTGTGGTTTACTGATTCTCCAGAGAAAAGAAGTTAGTGCTTAATCTGAATTTTGTTGGCATTTAAAGTTTTTGCTGTGATGATACATTATATATTCTTTTGATATTTGCTTCATTCACACAGTATTATCTCTTGCACATTTTCCTTCTTTGAATTCTTATTTACTATTTCTTAGACTGCAGAGATAATAAGTGATTTCATTTACCAAAATTTATTTCCCGTTTCAATTATTAAGCATACCCTTGCTGCTTCTGTTTAGTCTTGTTCTGCCCTATGTTGCCCCATTTGGGATTTTCTTGATTTATTCCTTCTCCAGCTTATTTTGCAAATGAGGAAACTGAGGCGACAGGGTTCATTGACTTGGTCAGTATCACACAGTTACTAAATGTCTGGGGCAGGATTTGAACTTGGGTCTCCCTGACACTCTAATCCTTTGGTATTCGAATCCATTTTAGGACCCATTTAGTTATTATGTACTTCAGCATGCAGGAGAGAGAGCACTGAGGGCAGGAGCTGACCTGGACCTTTAAGAACTAAGAGCGACCAGCTGGAGGACAGGCGAGTGTTTTGTCCAGGCAAGGGAGTAGCCTGCCTGAAGCTGAGGGTGTTTCATTTATCCAGCTGCAGTGGATAGAGCACCAGTCAGGAGGACCTGAGTTCAAATCTCACCTCAGACACTTGACGCTCACTAGCTGTGTGACCTTGGGCAAGTCACTTAACCCCAGTTATCTCATCCTGGGTTATCTGTGGTCATCCTGATAAATATCTGGTCACTGGATTCAGATGGCCCTGGAGGAGAAGTGAGGCTGGTGACCTGCACAGCCCTCCCTCACTCAAAACAAAGTGCAAGTCATGTCATCATTTCTCTGATGGCATGGTGTTCTTTGGCAACGAAGGATGAACACACACATTGTCCATGTAATTCTTGCGTTTTATCACTTTAAAAAATGTAATATGATAAAAGACTTTGATGAAGCTTCTTTTCATTTTGTAGTTACCTTAAGTTGTGATCTTTGTAAATAGAAAATTGTTTGGTTTGGTGCTTTTGTTAATCTGTTTTTCCAAAGTAAATAGTTCAGTCTAAACTTGACAAATACAAACCAGGAAATGAATATTTGAAAACTGCTAGTTTTTATTAGGTAGAGCTTCTTTAAATAAATTCACCACAATGGTCTCAATGCTTTCCTGCTTCTCTGTGTTTTCTTCTGCTCTTCTCTTTGCATTTTTAAAAAGATTTGTCTGCACTTTTTCTTTTTAACTTTTTGGAGGGCTAGTCCATCCTTCCTATAAAACACCCTCAAAAAAGTAAAGCTATATTCTTATGCATTGTTTTCTGTTATGTCTGACTCTTCATGATCCTGTTCAGGATTTTTTTAGCAAAGAAAATGGAGTGGTTTGGCATTCCCTTCTCTACCTCATTTTGTAGATTAGGAAACTGAGGCAAACAAGGTTAAGTGATTTGCACAGGGTTACACAAATGATGAATCCACTCCTGACTGTGGTCACCAAAATGAGTAGTTGAACAAAACAAATCTGCACTTTTGCAGTGTCTTAAAATGTATGCTTACATGTATATCTTATATTTATGTAAGTCCTTTGATAGAAGAGTTTGTTATTGCTTCAATTACAGTTTATATTTTTTCATAGTTATTTCTTTTAATTTTTATATCAGTTCTTAGTTTTACACCTCATGTAAGTACTGCCAGTTTTTTTCTGAATAGGGAAATTATCTATTTTTGTGGTTTTTTTCTTTCCTTTTTTTTTTTTTTTGTATTTTCTCTGGTAATGAGTTTTTTTCTCTAGTATTTGAAATCTTGGGTTTTTAAAATTTATCTCTGCCAACTGTTATCCACAGATTTTGCTATCCCACCACACTGGGTAAGGTATTTGAGTAGTCTTCTTCCCCCATCCTTTTTCATATGAAAGCCTTTCTTTAGATTTGTAAAAATTTTCAGCCTTCATTAAGTGTAGTCCACCTCTTACCAAATCATCATGCTGCCCTGCATTACAAGCCATGATCCAGAAATCCAAATTCCCTTCTCAAATCACACCTGACGGAAACACAAACTGTGCCAGTGATCTTCAGTTTCTGACCAAGATTTTGATTTTTATCATTACTCAGATTTCTTCTTGAAATGTCATTTAGAACCATGTGGATCTCCAGACTGTCATATATTTGGTAAATCTTAGGAAATTCTCTGTTGTCCTTTGTGCCTTTTCTTCTTCCCCTTTACTGAATGATTTCTTCCACATCTTTACTGTTTGATCTGGGAAGATGAGTAACTTCTTTGGCAATTCCTCTGGAATGAGTTTATCCCTATTTATTGATTATTCAAAGATTTGAAGACTGAGTTTCTTGCAGTTGAAATTCAATGCCTTATGAAAAGTTGGTTATAAAGTTGGTAACGCCCTTTGTGAACTTAAAGCTGGCATTAATTTAGCCCATTGGGATTTTGTCTGTCTCCAAGATACACAAAGTAATTGTCATTTACGGTGTTTTTTTCATTTTGTTTTGTTTTAGGATCACAAAAGAGAAAATTTTAAAAATGAGAGTTGACAGGACTAAACTGAAGAAGACACCTACAGAAGCAGTAAGTATTTAAAAGTCAAAGGAATTGTGATATCTTGATTTGGGCCTTTTTTTTCCCTAGCTTAGCAGATCACAACACTCTCGCATTTCTCTAACCCTCATTAGTTTACCAAGAGCTACCCACTTTCACTTCCACACAATCATAGATAGAGATCCAAGGAAAACAGTGGATTCTATTGTACAACTTACAGAAAACCTGTTCTGCCCTCAGCAACTCTTCAAAAAATGTAAAGGCACAGATGTAATATTTTCCCCATTCATTTTAAAATTTATATTAATTTTCTGACTGTATTACGTTTCTGTACGTTTTAAAAACAGACAGTTCCAAGGAAGACTTGCTTTGACAGATTTTATAGTCTTTAATTTTTTTAATGAATTGAATTTGATTTTTTAAAAAAAGTTATGTTTTTAACTTTTCAGTTTAAAAAACAGTAATATTTGTTTAATTTGTTTTGGTTTCTGATTCACATTTTTCAAGTCCTTTTGTTTCAGTAGAGTGTTTCAGGGATTACATTTAATATTTCTTTTGGCATATTAAACATACTGAGCAAACTGTTAAGTCTTTCCCTGTTGACTTCTTTCTTGACTGCCTCCAAACATGGCCATCCTTAAAAATCGTTACTAATCCTGACATTCCCACTACCCATAGTTATTTCCTTGCCTCAATTCCTAATAGTTATCTAAAATATTTGCTTCCTCTTCACTGAGGAAATCATATTTCATAGCTGAAACTGTTCTGTCCACAATTATGAATAATCTATTAATTATAAAATCTAGTGAAGTTTCCTTGTCAGTCATGTGTTCTCATATATGCTGTGAGATTTTTTTTCCTGGTTGTTCTCTTAATTACTCAGTGTTTCTCATTTTCCTTTGGTAGAACTTTATCCAGTTCACTTTTCTTCACATTGACTGTTCTGTAAGACTCTGATTTCCTGGCTCTCTTGATTTCATTCTTAGTTGAGTTCCATCACTTTCCCCCCCAGCTGTATAGCTTTTTCAATATAATTGGTTTTTATTTAATAAAATATTTATTTAATTATTCTGCAAAAAGGAGTCCATATGTTACTCAGACCATCAAAAACTAGGAGGGGGTAGTTACCATGACTCAAAAAAGGTCAAGAACCTCACTTTTTACTTCTTTTAGTTATTGATCATCAGCTCCCATAGATTAATTTATGCTAATGATTCAGATATATTAAAATTAATCTACCCCAAATCACTTCAGTTCCAGTACCACATCACCACCTACATTCTGGCTATCTCAAAATAAAAGTGCTATAAGAAAAGTAAACCCTACATGTCCAAACTAGAATTCTTTCTTACAACCATCCTCTTCATCAACTAAGCTTGAAAATCTGCCTTGCTTCTTCAATGGCAGTCTTCACTGTATCTTAACTTCCTGTCCTCTTCTCTCCTCACAGAAGCACCACCAAATTGCATCATGTCTTATGTCTTCTGGTTGATCTTTCTTCTGTCTCTTCCTACTTCACTCTGTCCTCCACTAAACCAAAATCAGCGTACTTAAGTGGGTTCCCCTGTTGCCTTCAGGATCAATTACAGAATTAATGTTCCTAAACTTTACTTCTCTCCAGGCACACTGTGACTTGCATTCACAGTTATTCTCACATAGTACTGCGTCTATGCTCTTTGCCTTTTCACAGTCTCACATGCTTATTTTCTTCATCTTTTTCACAACTTTATACCTTTAATGGAATGTTTCCTCTTCTACTCTTACATCTTGAACATAGGTTATTACTGTCCTTGAGGACAGATAGAATAGAATTTGACCTCCTTGAGAACAGATACCTTGTTTTTGCCTTATATTTAGCATAAAAGTAATAATAAAAAAAATAGCAAAATCCAGTATTTGTAGGCTTTTTTTTTTGTAGTCCAAAGGCCCCTCAGTACCTTCATTGAGCTCCTTGATGAAGCTTTGTGTATACAAGAATTATAGTACATATAATGTGTGTGTATAAATAATTACATGAAATAAGTTGAAAATAGTTTGCTGATAACTGATAATATCACAGATTCATTTAAGTGTCACTTTTTATTGATCCTATTTCCTGTCCTATTTTTAATTTAATTTCCAGTACGGAAAAATACACGGAAGAATTGTTGGAAAGTAGTAGTATTTCATTAAGTCATATGAATTTTAAACTCCACATTATAGATTTACAGATCCCTCTTCCAAGAATCTGAGTAATTTCCTGGCCTTGGAAAAGGTTTATTCCTGCGGTAATAAAGCATGTAAGCCATACACAATCTAAATCTTCTTTTCCTTATTGATTATTCTACTCCACTTTTCACACTTTTTAATAGAACAGTAATATCTTGATTTAATATCTCTCCTTTCCCCATTTCCATCTCTGCTGTTGTATTTTCTTCTAGCCTGCAGACTGCCGGGCTTTAATAGACAAACTTAAGGTTTGTAATGATGACCAGCTTCTTTTAGAACTTCAGCAAATCAAAACATGGAATATTGGAAAGGTAAGTAATATTTCTGGAGAATTGTCAAATTTGTTTTCTTTATTTAGTATTTATTTCAGTATTGTACTTTTTTGTTCTTAAGGGAAGTAGCTTCAAGATTTGTTCTTATTAAAAGATGAACAGTCCTTGTTTCTGTTAAAATTAGGTTTTAATCTTTAATCTTAATGAGCAAAGCTTGTTTTGGTTGGAGTTTGAAATGCAAGATAAGGGAGTTAACAAGAGTAGAGGCTATAGGAGAAATTTTTTGTTTTCTGGGGGGATGGTGTTTTTGTTTTGTTTGTGTGGTGTTGAGGAGTTTGTTGGCAACTGGATGGAAGTTCATATTCAGACACTTGACCCTGGCCAAGTCATTTCACCTTTGTGTGCTTTAGGTTCTTCTGCTGTAAAGCGCAGATAATAATATTATGTATATCACAAGGTTGTTATGAGGATCAAATAAGATGATCTTTAAAAAGTGACTAGATGTCTAGGATGTAGTAGGTACTAATTAAATGCTTATTGTCTCCTTCACCCCTTCCCCCTTTTAGAGGTAAGGGATTATTAATGAGTTCCAATTCACATGCAACTCAAAACATTACCACCATGTTGTCATTGGTTCTTTTTGAAAATAAAGGACAAAACAAAAAAGTGCTATAGAGTATAATCTCGTTTGTTGGGCATTTCTTTCATAAGATTGTGAAAAATGTTTTGGTTAGTTATATGAGGTGGGTATGTTGAGGATTTGAGTTCACAAGTAACCAGCCTGGATGGTTTCTTGTTCCTTCAGTAGGAAAAAAAGGGAAGTTTAGGAAGAGAGTTGATTTTTGTGGAAAAGAGTTGAATTTAAGATAGCTATTACACAAGTTGTGTGATATGAAAATATCCACTTGGATACCCAATAGGAATTTGGTAATGTGGGCCTAGAACTCAGGTACACAGAGATAATTAAATCCATGAGAATTGATGTCACTAAAAACTGTGTAGTTAGAAAAAGGGAAAGAAAACCCCATGAAGAGCCCAGGGAGAACTCTCAGATTTAAAACAAAAGTTAAGGGACATCCCTCCAAATGTGGAAAGTCATCAAATAAGATAAGCGAAAAATAAAATCTATCTGGCCCTTGTAGAAGAGGGTCTGAAATATGGTTTAGACTAAATTTTTTTCTTCCCTCTTATAGTGTGAGCTGTATCATTGGATTGACTTATTGGACCGCTTTGATGAGATCTTAGCAAATGCTGGACAAACTGTGGACAACATGTCTTGGATCCTGGTGTGTGACAGACCTGAAGAAGAACAATTAAAATTACTCTTGTTGGGTATATTAAACTTCACGGCCTTACTCATAGAGTACAGCTTTTCCAGGCATCTTTACAATTCTGTAGAGGTAGGCATAAATGAATTTTCCTTATTTCTAAATTGTTAAGAACATAGCCTTTGAGTTTTCCCTTGCAGTTTATACTTATGGATTTGAGCCTTACATTTATGTCTTTATATGCTGTCTGGCAAACAATGTCAAATCTGTTTTTAAAGGAAAGATGGTAGTTACAGTGAAGAAAAGTGAAATATAAATAATACCTATAAGTCAGGTACATTATGGCATTCATTCAGAGACATTAAATGCTAAAAAAAAATAATTATATATGGGTACTTCCTTCTTATTCATTGAGTTCATTCATTCATTCATCTGAGTTGGACAGAAATACAGACATTTTCAATCAGCTTATTTGCATAATTCCAAAATTACTTTCTGCAGTAATTATACTGATTGATAGCTCTGCCAACAGTGCACTAGTATTCCCATCTTCCAAAATTGACATCTTTTTATCATTTTTGCAAATTTAGTGGATGTGTTAAGTATCTTAACACATGATAACTTTGATGACTTTCCACATTTGGAGGGATGTCCCTTAACTTCTGTTTTAAATCCGAGAGTTCTCCCTGGGCACTTTATGGGGTTTTATTTTCCTTTCTCTATATATACAGTTTCTAGTGACATCAATTCTCATGGATTTAATTATCTCTGTGTACCTGAGTTCTAGGCCTACATTACCAAATTCCTGTTGGATATCCAATTGAATATTTTGATATTACACAGCTTGTGTTTCTTAAATTCAGCTCTTAATTTACATATCAAACCTTTATCAGAGAAATCTTAGAAAAGAATATACTCACATTCATCTGCTTTCCCTCATTTTCGTAGACTTTTACTAATCTTATTTATTGATTGAAACTTTTCTGTCCCTGTAGCACCTGACTACATTATTGGCTTCTTCTGATATGCAAGTGGTACTTGCAGTGCTGAATCTCTTGTATGTCTTCAGCAAAAGATCAAATTATATCACTAGACTGGGCTCTGACAAGAGGACTCCACTGCTATCCCGACTGCAACACTTGGCAGAGGTTAGTTCAGTTTGACTCTTATTAGAAAGCTCTAATACACACTGAGTTTAGAAATTATAAAGGGCTTTTGTCATTTATGAGTTTTAAAATGGATTTCTTATAATCTTTAGAATAATTGAGAGTTCTTTTTACACACACTACTCCCAAACAATCTAACTAGAAAGAAAAGAAAAAGTTATATATATATGTGTGTATCTTTCTGCTGAAGCTTTTCATTTTCATGTTCTGTAATTGTTTCTGTACTGTATTTGCTTTGAAATATATCTATTCTTTCTGAAAAAAGTATTCTCTTCTAAATTTTTTATCATATAATATTTTAAAATATCACATTCATTAAAATGTGGAATGTAAAATTCTTGTGAATCATCCTTCATTCTGCAATACAACCATGACATCAGGAAGGTGATGGCATGACTTTCAATTGACTTTGATTTGAGGGAAATAGGAAATGTCAAGTTACCAGTGTCACTTTCTCTTCTGTAGCTATCTGGATCAGAAATGGATAGGGACAACTGGACAAGCCCTGACTGCTTTCTGGTTTTTCCAAGTAGATTTTCTCATATAGAAAAGCTGTCTTAACTGATGTATGTTTTCTGGTGTATCAAACTCTGGGGTATAAGTTCTTTTGTTTCTAATTCTTTCTTGTCTAATTGTTCTCCCTGGTTTTTCAGTTTTGAAGACTGCTGCTTTATAATGTGGTTTAAGATCTGGATCTTCTAGACCTTATTTCATTATTTCCTTTGATGCTCTAGATCCTGTGTTTTTCAAAATGAATCTTATTTTTTGCTTTTTAATTAACATGAATCATGTAGTATAAAAATTGTAAAATGATTTTGGCAATATATTTTTATTATAGTAAATTATCTTTCAATTGCCAAATAAAGTTTTTTTTCTTTTTGTCTTCTTGTCTTATCTTCTGTATTTGACAATATTGCCAGCCTTTACATTCCTGATTATTTTCTCTCTTCTGGGCTTTTTTAATAGTAATCTGTCATAGTACTCTGTCTGACAGTTCCTTCTCAGTGTTTTTTGCTGGCTTAAAATTAATGCCTAACTATAATTGATGTCCACAAAATGACCTCTCTTACCTTTTCTCTTTGCTCTTTCTGTCCATGATTTCCTCAGTTTCCATATATTTATCATCTCTGTGAAATGACTGCAAAATTTCTTTTCCTGGGCCTCAGTTTCTCAAATAGATGCTTAAAACAACTCATGTTTTCCTTCAAATCAACATTATTCTAGTTACCCTATTTTGCTGTCTATTCTTAAATCCAACATGTAATTATTTACCAGATTTTGATGCTTCTCTTCTTAGAGAGCCACCACTATAGATTCCTAGAGTAACACAACAACCTCCTTATTGTTTACACGAATCTCACTCCATTCTAATCTATCCTTTCTACTGTTGCTAAAATTATTTTTTTTAAGCTGAGATCTAGTTATATCATTCTTCTCCATCTCATTGTTCTTTGATTAATTGGAACTTTTTCCTGTGTTCAGTTTTTCAGTTCTGTAACTTTATGTAGACAGGATGATCCCCATTTTTAGAATTCCCTCTCTTTCTACCTCTGCCTAATAAAATAAGTCCATCAATAAACATTAAGTGCTTAATATGTGCTGTGTACCAGGAATGCAAAGAAAACTAAAATATTTAATTCATATTCTAATGTGAGAAGCAGTATGGAAACAGTGACATATATGCAAGATATATAGTATAAATTCAAAGGCGTATCAGATGGAAGGAAAGTTCAGGGGGGAAATCTACAGAAAATGAGATTCAAGCTGAACGTTCTGATCTCACTGCCTTTTATTTAAATAATCTGTCTAATGTGCTTCCTTTCTCTCTGTCTCTCCTGTGTTGTATGTGTATATATAATCATGTGAGTGATTATGCTTGTACTCTTTTAGAATATCATCTCTTTGTGAGTAGAGACTGGTTTTTTTTAATGTTTCTTTAGTACTTAGTGTAATTTATAACAAGGTTATAAGACATTCATTAAATTAAATAAGGGTACTGGCCACATATGCTCCAAAATTTTGTAACAAATTAATAAAAATTGTCTGAGAATTGTGCATATGCTTTCTTGGGTCTTTATCAGTGATTTTTCCGAGAGAACTACTTCTATCCAAACATTCCTGATCTGATAACATGTAAATGTAAACATTATGTGTTTAGTTATCAAGAATCCCAACACCAATTCCTTTGTCATAGCAACAAAGACATCCATACATAACAATACAGGGGACACTACCTTCCCCAAGCCTTCCCTCTATTAGACTTCCCACAAACAAATCACCAGCAGGATCCTTTAAACAAAATCACAAACAAGCTCTCCTCTTCACGGTAGTTGCGGTCCCAGCTGCCTACGTTCTCTGTCCTTCCCAGCTTTCCTTTAAGTTCTGCTCCACCCTCCATTTCAGCAAACTCCTTCCACCACACAGTCCATATAGCTTAGACTTCCAATACATTCGTATTACATATCATCACTTCAGTTTCTTTAACTTTCTAAACCCTGCAGTTAATCAAGTGATTAACATCTGCCCTTGATTCTCTCAGTGTTATCCTTCCAAGAATTCCTGATTTTTAAAAGTCCTTTATTTCATTAAAGATTGATTTTTTTACCAGTAGCTTTATAGCTCACTTCTCTTCACTAAATTATGTTTCCAGTGACTCCCTCAGGAATTGAATATGGAAAACCTCTTTAGTGCTCAGGAGTCCTTTATAAAATAGCCTCTTTCTGCCTGTCCAGACTTGACTTTCCTCCCCAACACAAAAATTTTTAGGTAGTACCACTGGGCCCCCTAAATTTGATACTCCATCTCTTGTCTCTGACTGTACAAATACTAGTCACCTTTAAGGCCCACCTAAAATCAAAACTTCCAGAACTCTTTCCTAATCTCTTTCAGTTCTATATCCTGTCTTCCCTCTTTTCATTATAATTGTAACTAAGTTAAAGTAATAAATAGAAAACTATCCAATATATAGTTTGTTGTACATCTTTACTTTTTGTTTTCTCCAGCTTAAGGGCAACCCTCCTTTGTATTCCCAGTGCATATAATAATGATTAATAAATGTTTGACTGACTGATTCTGCTTCTGCTCATACATCTCCAAGTATTGCTAGAAGAAATAATAAAACCATGCTGATTGAATTTGGTACAGATTAGTTTCTTTTCATGTCCTCAACCCTGAATGTAGCAAGACATTGCTTTTATTCCTCTGTTGATTAATTATTGAACTCTGAGCATCAGTTTCAAATCAAATTTTCTGTCTGCAAACCTCAGCAGATAATCTTATTTCATAGTTTATTGAGAAAATAAAAATTTTCAAAATGAGTTCCCCCTTATTTTCTCTTTATTTCAAAACCCCTCATTAATCCTCATTTTTCTCTTCCATAATGATCTTGTAATTATGGTGACTGCTGTTGTGAAAGATAGAGAGTAGTTTGTGAAGAATAGAAAGAAATTTCTAATATGTGTTTCTTTTATACAGCAAGTTGTTGGATTTCATTTCTTTATTTATTCGTGTATTCTTTTTCCTAGTGGAGGAATGTATTCTCTTATGCAGTGATAAGTAGTTATTAATTTTTGTGTCTTCTTCATAAATATCTATACATATGCCTAAAAGCACAAGTCAACATTTCCTCCAGGCATAATTTTCCTTTTATTAACCTGAATTCCAGCTCCTCCAACTGTACTTTTTATGAGGTTCATTCTGCAGAACAATATTTCTTTTTGGTCATAGAATTATAGTCTTGTGGGCTCTGGTTTGGAGACACAATGAGTGGTATTTTTCTTCTACATAAATAGTGCTATATTTCTTTTATAAGTCACATCACATGTATTTGTTACATCCCAGATACATGTCCAGGAAAGAAAATAGATGTTTTTATGGTTATACAGTTTCTAGATTAGCCTACTGATGGTTTCAGAAAGTGATCATAAAATACTACATAGCCAAAATATTTTTAAAATCTTAGTTTTGCTTCCTCTTGGAAAAAAATTAACATGAATTATCCATTCAGTATTTTATAAAGGTGGATTTATCATCATCCAAAATTAACTTGTAAAAATATTGGTGTACAGTTAATGTTGGGCATAGGTAACTTAACAATGATTTATTTTTTTTTTCACTGCAGAGTTGGGGTGGAAAGGAAAATGGCTTTGGTCTTGCAGAATGTTGTAGAGATTTGCATATGTTGGTAAGCACTTAAAGATTTTAGTTTCTTTAAGTTTTCTGTAGATTTTGTATTTGGGCTATAGCTAGTTTTCAGGAAAAAGTTTCTGGATCCAAGTGCTCCACTTTTTAAAATGAACTGAGTGAGATATGAGGTTTAGCCTTCCCTGGAAGGCAGTTCCTAAATGCCCTGCATATATGTGCACTGTGTTTCTGCTAAGCATGATTCTTTGGTAGGGTTAAGGTTTTTAGATAAGTTTCAAAATGTGATTAAGAATATAGAAATCAGGCCAGTAAAGTAGTGCGTTTTGGATTTCAGAAGCAGTTTTTAAGTAAGCCTTGTGGAGGGGGGAGAAAAGCCAGTAGTCACCTCACTAGTATTAACTGCTATAATTATAGTAAGTTATTTTTATCTTTTTTGTTAAACTGAGCTAAAGTCACTAACTGCACTGTGCCATTGAGGTTAGGATAGGACCCTGGATTAACTTAATTTGAGAATTCTTCTCTCATGTGTGCCTTGCCATCTCAGTATTAGAGAGTGCTAAGTTTAAGCTAGATTAACTTGGCCGTGAAGAGTTTTAGAATTTATAATTTTAGGAACCACTTTCATCCCTCATGCATATTTTATGATTTGAGGACCAATCTTTAGTTCCTTTTTTAGTTTCCTCCATTGTTTCAGAATCCTGGGGATATCCATTTGACTAAAAATGTGGGAGGAAGAACTTAGTCATTACTTTAGACATGAAAAATAGTGATGTGTCTTTGTTTCTGGTTGTAAAAAAAAAAAGTAGTCATTTGAATCCTTTTAAGCAAAAACTACTTTGGTTTAATAGGTAGAATGTTTTTGTTCTGCTTATGCTATATGACTCAATTGTCAGGAAAGACTGAAAATCTTGGGTTTGCCAGGTTGGGAAAGGGTAAGAGGGAAGTATGTCTTTGACATATGCTATACAGTGCAAGTGCAATATCAGATTCTGTGCTGTGTTTTATATATAGAAATACCCACCCAGTGCAACCACACTACACTTTGAGTTCTATGCAGATCCAGGGGCCGAGGTCAGAGTTGAAAAAAGGGTGAGTCTCACACTGACTTGTTTTAATAGAGTCTACATAGGGCAAGATGTGAGAAATCCCTTTGTTTGAAAGATTGGTTTTCATGTGCATCAGGTATCCTCAGTTGCTATAGTTGGGATAGCAATATATATTGCATATTGGGATAGCAATAGTATGTGGAATCTGTCTTATCATTCTGATTAGTCAAAATTCAAATGAGGTACTGAAATCTAATCAGTGTTTTAAATAAGATTCGGTTATATATTTGCTTTTATAAAATATCTTCTTTTCCACCTTCCTTTTTTAGACTACCAGTAACACACTACATTACATTCACATAGAGCAGCTTGACAAAGTAAGTATAAACTTAAATTAGTGAATAATGAAAACCCAGTTGTCCGTTGCTTTTTTCTACTTCTTTTCTAACCATGGTCTTGCTCTCTGATGCAGATTTCAGAAAGTTCTTCTGAAATCATGGAATCTCTTACCAAAATGTACAGCATTCCAAAAGATAAGCAGGTATTGCCTATTTACAGAATTGGGGATAAGGGAGGGAATGTCTGATTACATTTTTGTTTTGGCAATGTTTAAAGCAGTGGAAATGCAAAATAAAGGTTCAGCTTTTTTCCCCATAATCCCTTTATTTCTTCACCTATCTAGATAGTGAGATTATTGACTTCCTTAATATTAGGTGGGATCTGTCAGGTGATATATTAGAAAAGTCACATAGACATCTTCCTGAATTCAAATCCAGCTTTCGATATTTACCAGGTGTGTGATCCTGGACAAATCATTTAATCCTGTTTCCTCACTTATAAAATGAGTTAGAGAAGGAAATGGTAAAACACTCCAGTATCTTCACAAAGAAAACCCCCGATAGGGTCATGAAGAGTTGGGCATGACTGAAAACAACAAAATCTCAAAAGTTGTGGCTGTCCAACCTAGTGGGCATGAAAGGGAAACTGAGCAGTAACGGACATCTTGAGAAGTATCTGTAGTTTTGTAACAAAGGAAATATTTTGTGCCTATCACAGATGCTGTTGTTTACACATATACGTCTGGCCCATAGTTTTTCTAATCATAAGAAGAGGTTGCAAGCTGTTCAGGCAAGACTACATGCAATTTCGATATTAGGTAAGAGACAGATTCCTTGATTATTGAACATAATGACTGATTCAACTCTTATTTCATTGAGTTTTATCTTGCTGAAGCTGACATCTAGCAGTGTGTACATTTTAGCAATCAGCTATGTTAAAGTAAGCAATGTAGCTTTTTGGAGAATTCAAAGAAAGCACATATTGTACTCCTAATAAGAAGCATTAGTTTCTGTGTATACACATGCTGTCTTAGAAAAGTAAACTGGACAAGGAAAAGATGTTTGTATATATTTGGATATTGCTGAATAAGGCAGGTTGCTCTGTGTGTGGACTTGGAATTAGGAAGACCTAAGTTTAAATTCTGCTTCTAACATTTAAGTTTAGAACCCTAAACTTAATGTCTCTCTACAGCTTACAAATGTGTGTTATAGTAGTACCTACAACTGAAGATTATTATGAGGCTCAAATGTTAACTCTGTAAACCTCAAAGTGCTAGCTTTTTCCATTTTGATTATTTTTAACCAATTTGATACGTAGTCTTCATTTTGGCTGATGATTTAATCAAAAACTGAAATAAAGTTAGTGTAAGCTGAGTATGAGCTATCTATTTTGTTTGTTATGTTGTATTTCTGAACAGTATATAGGAAGTCAAATTAGTGTTTACTGAAACCGGTCATAGTTGGCTTCCATTGACTTTATGCAAAATTGAAGTAATTTTAATGGTCTCTACCACAATAAGTATTCATGATCAATATCTTCACATCTTTCCGTTGAGATAGAAAAAAACTGAAAACTAGAACAAATTAATTAATATTAATAGTAACAGTAATACCTTGTATTTATAGTATGTACTATTTGCCAAGTACTATTTTAAGTGTTCTAATATTTGGCCATTCGACCCTCACAACAAACAGAAGGTAGTTGCTGTTATTATCCCCATTTATGGATGAGAGAACTAAGGCAAATCAGAGTTAAGTGACTTAGGCATGAGTCACAGAGCTAGCATAATTTATGTAAGGTTGGATTTGAACTTAGGTTTGTTAAGGCTTTGCTGCATTCAAAAATGTTGCTATTACAAAAGATAATCTTGCTTAGATAGGAATGATAAAAAGTTGGTTAATTAGAAAGTTCTGTTAATTTTTTCCTCTGTACCTTTCCATTTAGTACACATAAATGTTTATTGACTAAGTGAATCAGTATTCAGTAATAAATCAAAACCATTTTTAATTCAAGGAGCAGAATTTTCATTTTGTAAACTAATCATCATGATCCCATAACATTTGAAAAATTGATTCTTCATCTATTTTTATGCATGCCTCTTAAATTTTGCTTATTGGCTTAATTCTAGAGTTTCTTATATTACCAGCTTGTAGCTTACATTTCATGAAATTATTTCATGTACTTAACTTCCCTAAATTGTTTAAAGTTGTCAAAAATTGCTTTTAGTTTATTTTAAACAGATAGGCATTAGCTAGTAGGCCATCATCCCTACTCTGATCCAATCTTCGATTCTTTCAGTGTATTCAAATGCCTTACAAGAATCAACAAACAGTATCCTGTATAATGGCTTGATAGAAGAGTTGGTAGATGTCCTTCAAATAACAGATAAGCATCTCATGGTAGGCTTATTTACATATGTGCCTTTCCTCTAAGAAATTTAATTTGTAGAAGTTTCCAGGATTTCATGTGAAAGCATTTAACATCAAAATCCCAAAAGTAAATATATGATCAAAGCTGTTACATTTCCTTGCACGGAACAAAACAATCCCTTTCAATACTATCCTTAAAACCTTGATCCTAAACAAATCTTTCTTAATTGCTTGAATGTTTAAGAGGGTTTTGGTGGTGGTGGAATTAGAGGTGAGTTGTGTAACTCTTTGTTCTCATAGGATATTAAGGCAGCATCCTTAAGGACATTAACATCAATTGTACACTTGGAAAGGACACCCAAACTTAGCAGTATTATTGACTGCACTGGAAGTGCCTCCTATCATGGATTTTTACCTGTACTTGTTCGGAACTGTATCCAAGCCATGATTGGTAAGATTAATAATTAATTCAAAGGCAGTTATTTTTCTGACTTTGTCTAACAAAATATGTTACCCTGGTTCTGCAGCTTTTATTGAGAATTAAGGGTTTACTTTCTTTCACAGATCATTCAATGGAACCATACCCTCACCAATTTGCCACTGCTCTTTTCTCTTTCTTGTACCACCTAGCCAGCTATGATGCAGGTGGTGAAGCTCTGATGTCCTGTGGCATGATGGAAGCCTTACTTAAGGTACACTTTTCATTTGTGTTTCTGCAAAAAGAGAATGGTCATTCAAGAGTTAAATCAGTGTACAAAAACTCACAAGGAACTTAACGTGTGGATAACACATGTTTATATTTATATCCTTGTGTATATAAGAAAAATGATAACTAGTAAACAGATAAATGTTTATTTTTTCTGCTTCAAAATAATTATAAATATTTTTTGGTTTTATATTCTACTTTGTATCCTGATAATATTACCCATTGCCCCCATTTCTGGATAGAAAGTTCTTTACAGCAAAAAAAAAAAAAGTATTTAAAACTGGATACAGTGAACTATCGAAAAGTATTTGCAAAATTCACTCTCTAGTGCGCGCGCTCTCTCTCTCTCTCTCTCTCTCTCTCTATATATATATATATATATATATATATATACACATATATTTACAGCAAAAACAAGCAAGTATGACAGTTAATAGGCTTAATCCATCATGAGTTATTACAGTTATTCTGCATTTGCTTTTAATGATAAAATTCTTTGTTACACTGTTATAGTTAAGGGTGTTATTTTGTTAGTTGTGTTTTTTCCACTCTGTTATTTTATACAAAGCTTTTTGTATTTCTGAGTTCCTCATATTGATTAGTTCTTATGGTAAAGTAATCATTATTTTCATACTTTTGCAAGTATTTCGATAGCATGAATTTTTTCCACTCTTTGGTGTATATTTCTAGTTGGAAATTGCTATGAATCAAAGAATCTGATCAATTTATTTTTTTTGTATAATCCTGTCATGATAGAAATTAAGGGTAAAATGAGGTACCAAGTTGCACGCAGAACCCATTCATTAGCAAAACATAAATTTGCCAATAAATAGTGTGTCAGCACAAGGTGGGGCTTACAGACCATTTTTATAGACCAAAGAGAGCATACATAGTAAAAGACAGATGGGGAAAACAATAGGCTAGCAAACACTTCTCCTGCATCTTGTTGCTGATACACTGTTTACCTGCAGAGTTGGTTAGTTTTATGTGGATAAGAAATCAGACTTGCTTGAGGACAGAAAAGGCAAATCACACTTCCTTGAAGGACACTGGGATGAAAATAAGCAATTTCCTTGACGTAAGAATGGACCACTAATTTCATAGAACAACTCAAGTTCTATATTTAGCTCAAAGACAGTAAAACGTGTCAATAATGTCATTGTTAATACAAATTGAGTGGTTCAACATCCTGCTCAACTTAGAGTGTTTAAATATTTTGTTTCTCTTTTTGTCTCTCCAGTATTTAGTATTAATGCTTTGTATCTTCTTTTCCAGTTTGCTAGGCTTGAAGTAAAATCTAACTGTTAAGGATCTGCATTAGTCTTATTTGTGGTTACTGATATTTGTAGTTCTTATATCACTGATCTATTAAGAAATGAGAGTACTTTTTCCATGCAGAGCTTGATTAAAACTTGTGATAATAGTCAAGCTACATAATTTGAAGACCATTGATATAAATCAATGTTTATTAGCTAATATGTGATGTTTAATAAAATTACTACACTTCAGAGCTTTTCATCCACACCAGTTTTTCAAATCTTGCCGTCCCTACAAGCATAGTAGTGTTTATTTAAAGTGGAATCTATATCTTCCACTGTCTGTCTACATAGGTTATAAAGTTCCTTGGAGATGAACAGGACCAAATAACCTTTGTAACTCGAGCAGTCAGAGTTGTTGACCTTATTACCAACCTAGACATGGCAGCTTTTCAGTCTCACAGTGGACTGTCCATCTTCATTTACAGATTTGAGGTATTTGTTTGGAGATTTTTTTTGCCCCACAATATGGAATGATTTGATCCCTAAAGGCTTATTATTTATTTTTTTTACTAAAACAGGCTTTTATAAAGTGGGTAAACCTCTTTAGTATCTTATTAAAGTTATTTTTTGTAGTGTATGTTTTTTCTGAAAAATGACAGGTCTCTTTATTCTTCATTTCATGTAGCATGAAGTAGACTTGTGCAGAAAAGAGTGTCCTTTTGTGATCAAGCCAAAGATCCAGAGACCCAGCACTGCACAAGATGGAGAAGAAATGGAGACAGATGTGGATGGTATTTTATAAAACTTCATGTATTTAGAATTTTATGAGGCATTTGATATATGAGACTTTTTTCCTTTTCTTTGGCACTTTTGAGTATCAAGTGTTAATGTTTGCCTCATTGCCACTGAGGCAACATTCAGAAAGCAGTGCATCTTGAATTCATATTTGCTTTTGTCAAAACTGATCTGAATTTTGTCTAATGAGTGTATGAAACTTAATTTTTAACAGTCACTTCTATGAGAAAAGTGTGAATTCAGACAGAATTTCAAACTAGTGAATCTCTAATTCAGTCTGTAACAAAAAAAAATTCATTTCAGATTTTTCAAATGACTATATAAAAGGAGGTTTGGAAGAGAAAAAGAGACTAACTGAGAAGCTTATATATTTTATGCAGTAGAAATATGAATATGGAAATGGAATGGAAAATATAAAATGGAAAGTCAGGAGGATTTTGATGAACGGAATGACTTGCATCAGATTTGTTTTATAGGGAGACTGTGGAAGTGAGAAGATGTGGTTCAAACTAGAACCATGTGGGTTTAGAGTAGAAATATTGGGTTCCATTTTAAATAAGTTCAATTTGTGCTTATTAATATTCTGTTAATAATGGGCTAGTAATTAATAAGGGATAATGCCCTTGTCTTCGGGGTGTTTATATTCTACAGGTAGAGACTTTAACAAATATTGCTACCTGTCCTTGTAGGTAAGAGTTATGTAGTCAGGAACACTTGAAATCAAACTGAACATTAACATTTCATAACTGTGAGACCTTGGGCCAGTCAACTAAACCTCCTTAAGCTTCACTTTTTCTTCTTTATGGTAATAACAGCCCTCACTTTCTGCAATGGTTGTGATTATCATAGAAGATGACATGTTTTTCAAACTATAAAGCACTATTACAATTACTAACCATTGTTATTGTTGACAGCTGTGAGGATAATGAATGAGAGGTCTTGAGAGTTTGAAATCATTTGGTGACTTTGTGAGTTGGAAAAAGAAAGGAGAGGTGGAATCAGTAAGATTTAATAGTTGGATAAGTTAATGTTCTTAAGGATGCTGCCTTAATATCCTGTGAGAACAAAGAGTAACACAACTCACCTCTAAATCCACCACTACCAAAACCTTCTTAAACATTCAGACAATTAACAAAGTTAGATGACTAAAGTTTTATGCCTGAGGTAACTATGAGGAAGGTGATATCTTCAGCAGCAATAACTGAACATCCAAGTAAAGATTTATAGGAGACATTTTGTGATATGGGGTTTGAGTTCTCAGTAAAGTTTGGGGAAAAGCAAAATTACGAACTTAAGGATTATCTGGCCAGAAATAATTAGTGGCTTTATAAAGTAAATAAATAAATAAATAAAATAAAGCTTATGAAAATGATAGCAAGAGAAATAGAGAGAGCAAGGCAAAGGATATGGAAAGACTTGGTCTTAATAACGTTGGAGATCCTTGATAACCCATTAATAAAAAACTGAGAAGAAACTGTTCGTCAGAAAAACAAGGATGAATGGTAACCTGATAGTGCAGATCAAGATGAAAGCATATGGTGGGAAAAGGCCATCAGGCTAGCAGATTATTAGGACCAAGACAGGGCAATCTCCTTAAGTTGAAATGTTTGACTCTACAATAATAATATTTATATAGCATTATAAAGCACATTATGTACCATCCACTGTAATAAATACTTGGTATATGTCTCATTTGATAGGTGCTACTATTATTGCCATTTCATGGTGAGAAAACTGAAGCAAACAGGTTAAGTCCCCAAAGTCACATGGCGAGTACATATCTGCACCAGGATTTGACTAGGCTCACCATTGGGCAGCTATTGAAAATGTCATTGGATGCAAGAAGGCCATATGAAGAGGCTTCTGTTCTTTCATGTATTGCAATTTTAGACGTATTCTAATTATTTTTCTGTTCATTACTCATTTGCAGATCTAGCCATGGAGAGTACTCCTGGTCCATCCACTTCTACAGAACACCACCCAGATCTTGAAACAAGAGTTCCAGTTTTCATCAGAAGCACCACCAGTATTGCTTCTCCTGATGGTATACAGAAATAGATTACATGCAATTCATTACTTTCAGGCTGAAAAATTGGTGCCTCATCTTAATTCTTGTCCCCACTTTGTAGTTGATAAAGTGACATAATTGCCTATGTGATTGATTGACTGACTCCAGGATCTGTGATTTCATTGTAATGCTTATCCTCTTTCACCTCTGTCTTTGTAAGATGATTTGATGGAAACTTCATCAATTAGTAGCCAACCCTTTAGTGGTTAACCTTTTTAAAACATTTTGTGAACTAGATGCACAAGCTGTATATTTTGTCATAAGTTCACTGCTTGTTATGTACATTTGCAGTCTTTTACTTGTTCATGGATTATGCATCTATCACAGGAGATTTATTCTGATTCTTTATTGTAGTACAGATGTCATCCTGGGTTCTCAAAGATTTTTGGTAGAGGGGTTTGTCACCTACTGTAACAGCAAGCAAAGTAGCATCTTTTGCTGTTTGAGGTTTTTTCCCTTGATTGAATCTGTCAAGAGTCTGATTAGAAACAGTCTATATATTGTAGATAGAAGAGAGACAAGTAACCATGAGTGGCTTAGGGGAATTAACACAATTCCTCAAATAAGTCTGTTGGTCTTTGTGCATTGAGATGATGGTGCTGGTAATGCTTATTAACATTGTTATGCTCCTGGTAAGCTTTGTTTTCCTAGAAACAAAAACTGTCAGGCAGAAGCAGAAAGAATTTGAAGTGAAGTAGTCCACATGAACTGAGACAAGAAGCAGAGGCAGAGAGCTGCCTGCATGTGAGCCCAGAGCCCACAAAGGCTAGTGGTTAGCTAATGGAGGAGAAGCCTGGGGATTTGGAAGCCAGCCTCAAGTCAAGATGAGAGAGGACTTTACTTGACGCTGTGTATTGATTTAAGACATTGTTCTTAAAGTGACATGGGGTGGATTGTGTGGTATTTTCTGCTGCCCCCTTAAGAATGTGTCATGCTAGGGAACTGACTTTGGGGATGCCATGATATATGCTATGCACCATATGACATACTGAGTTTTATGAAGTACATATATGTATCACATGATGTATTTAGCTTAAGGATATTACTGTGAATATTATGTTTTAATTTTTTGAACAATGTATAGATTATTGCTGAATAAATAGATACTTAAAATCATTCACAGGAGCAGTCCTTACACCTACTTAGACAGGATGATGAATTTGTGACTAAAACTGCTTTCCAGGAATTAATACCACTTATAATTTATGTCTCTGAAGCAAGGAATCGTATTGACAAAACCATTGTTCTCTGATACGTGTAATGTGTACTACATCAGATCACTGGTACGTTTGAGCTAATCAGTTTCTTTTTATTATGCCTTTCTAGGAGCTCAGTGCATTCTCCAACGTGCAGCACTTCTCAAGTCCATGCTGAATTTCCTTAAGAAGTCCATCCAAGACCCTGCTTTCTCAGATGCTATTCGTCATGGTATTATTCCCTATTTAACTGTGTTGTGCTGTAGAGGCAAAGGTTCTTCGAAAGTGGTTTTGCATTTCTAATGATGTTTTAATTACCTGAAGGAAGCATTAACCACATTTAAGATTAGGGTTAGACTGAGCAAAAGTGGATAAGCACAAACATTTTAAAACTTAAGATTGAAAGTATATATGATAAAATGGTTTTGTTTCCTCATTATACCCTCATATTATTTTAGGACCTAACAATATTGTCACTTTCCATGATAGTAGTCAGTGGTCCTGACATCTGTTTCGTGGAGCTAACCCAAAAACCCACAACCCTTGAGCACTTAAGAATTTAAGAAAGCTTATAGAAAGAAAGAAACAAGAATTTGGGGTGGGAGGAATGCAAAAGATATGAAGATTAGTAAATTATCACAGGTGTCCATGTTATTTATCACCCATGGCAGCATGTGAGCATTGATTTCAAATGAATTTAAAACATTGATAGATCCATGTTTTTGTCTTAGTGATGGATGGCTCCCTGCCTACCTCTTTGAAACATATTATCAGCAATGCAGAATACTATGGGCCATCACTTTTCCTGCTAGGTAAGTGGAGACTTGATTCTTGAAGAAATTGAGCAGAGTATTTTAAATGTCAGATTTTAGTCTTGGAATTAAAAGGCACAGTTTGAAATAAATAAATGGATATTTGGTGGATTCAGCAATTCAGTTACTGAATTGATATTTGGATTTGAAATAAAGTAATCTTCATGATGATGAAAAGTGTTGAATTGACAGTAGGGACTTTGAAGATCAATTTTTCAGATCAAATTTTAAAAATAGTTAAGTAGCAAAGTATTGTCAAACTGTATATTTACAGATAAGAATGCAAAGAATAAAGTAATCCCTACATAAATACGTAATAAATACACATGTGCATAATAAGTACAAATTCTTTAAGTAATAAGGGAATTAAGGAAGGTTGCAATTATTTTTCCTGGCCATCATTTGTGATACTAACAACATGAATGATTTGACATTCTCTGTGAAAAACTGTGGTAAGTGCCACAAGTAATGCAAAAATAGTTATTTCCTCCAGAGGTACCAGGATTAGTAGGAAGGGTGATGTGTATGTATTAAGAATAAAACACAAACTGACAACTATAAAAATATTGAGAGGTGTCTTTTATGTCTTTAATGATTAGGGGAAACAGTTATTAGAATTGAAGATAAAATTAGAGTTGATTATAGTTGGAAATTGTGAGAAAAGGAGAGCAGTAGCAAATGCATTTTACCTATGGACACACACATAGCCATCCTACCTGCACTTTTCTTACTTGTGCTAGTTGGATTTTTATCAAATACAAGCTGTTGGGAATTTTAATGAGATAAAAATCACAGGGATTTGTTGGTAAACAACAAATGGTGGTTTCAGAGAGAAATTAAGATGTTTCCTTGAAAAATAGTGAAAGAAAAAACTTAAAGAAATGATCAAAATTGAGGAGTGAAAGCTGATCACCTTTAATAACAATTTTTCTAATACATTTTCTTATTATTCTCAGCTAATGAAGTGGTGACTGTATTTGTATTTCAAGAGCCATCATTCTTGTCCTCCTTGCAAGACAATGGTCTGACTGATGTCATGCTCCATGCACTCCTTACCAAAGATGTAAGTTTTTCTTTACAGTTCTGAAATACCTCATTACCTCCTCTATGTCCCATTCTTCTTTCAGTTCATAGAGCAAATTTGTACTTAATCCTTCTCTGTCCCCCTTAATCCTTCTCTGTCCCCCTTTCCCACACATCTCATTGTATAGATATGGAATTTTACTTGAAAACCAGAGAGCTTAAGCATCTTACTCAAGGTCATAGAAGCAGAATTGGGGTGAATATCAATGTCCTGTGACTCAAAAAGCCTTCTCTTTAATTGCGACATTTAGAATATTGCATCTTTCTCTTTTGTTCAGGTTCCTTCAACCCGAGAGGTACTTAGTTCTCTGCCAAATGTGTTCAGTGCCCTTTGTTTAAATGCACAAGGTCTTCAATCATTTGTGCAGTGTCAACCTTTTGAACGTCTCTTCAAAGTGCTACTTTCACCTAATTATCTTCCTGCTATACGAAGAAGGAGGAGTTCTGATCCCCTTGGTAAACTTTTGGAATAGATACCTTAAGATATTTTAATAGATTACTTTAAGAAATGACAAGATAGAGATCAGGGCAGCAAAAATATGTAAATAGTCTAAGTCTATTCTGTTCAGCAAACTTTATTAGCAGTATAAGAAAAAGGAAAAAAAAATCTCTTTATTATTATCCTCTCACTTAAGGAACTCCAGCTTTTCCTTGAATTAGTATGCAACATACAGTAAAATTTGTGGATTTGACATTGTGCAAGTTTATTTCCCATCAGGAAAGAAACCTAATTTGCTTATTACTAGTCAGCATCAGCCTTGTATATAGTTCCTGGAAAAGTTTTTGAGTATCTCATTCCATCTTGCTCTATACTGATGGAGATTTCTTAGCTGAACTAAATAAACATTTAACAAATGGCAATTAAATACAAAATACTTTGCTAGGTAAGGAGTTATCAATACAAAAAATGAAATAATCCATGTCATCAGGGAACTTGTATTCCTAAACAAGAAGTCAAATATAATTTACATAAATAATAATAATAAATAATAATAAAAAGAAAATTAAAAACAAGGTAGTTTGGAAGGGCATGAGAAATTACAAAGTAGAAAGCTTTCATGTAGAATTTTGAAGGGAAAAAGACATTTTAAGAAGCCTGGAGATAAAGGAAATTAGTTCTTTCAAATGTTGGTCAGCATGAATCACAGAGAGAGGAAGTGGTCATATATCAAGAAAAGATTTTGACAAGATTCAAGTGTGTTGAAAATAATACAGTGAGACTGTAAAGATTAAATGGTTTCATTTCTTGTTGTGTCAAAGTCTTTTGACCATACTGCCCCTGGGGCAAAAGTAGTAGATGAACTTACCACTTTCTTCTCCATTGTTTGGTATGAGGTCATGAAAAGCTAAATACAAGGTTTTGTATGTTTTTCCTACAAGCAATGGAGCCACTGGAACATTTTGATTGGGGGAATACCATGATCAGATCTACAGTAAAGGAAAATGGCAGTTTTATTTTCTTCACATGAACTAGAGTCTCCTGGGGAAGCAAGAAAATTAAGAGATTTTTCTCACAGTCCATGTGAGGGTAAAAAAGATGTAAGGTCATGACCATGTCCAGGAAAAAAAATGTGTTAAAAAAAAACCATCACTTTAATTCTTCCCAATTAATTTTGCTAATTTTTTGTCTTTCCTCTGTTGTACGGTACACCAGTGGTTTGTTGGAGTTTTTGAGTGTTTTTGTTTGTTTTGTTAGTATAAATAAAAAGGAAGGATTTTTAATTACTTAATATTAGCTTTTTTGATTATAAATTTCTATTCAAGAATTAGAAAATTTACACTAACCTCATTTTTTTGGTTTGTTTAACTATTTGCTGAACCATTTAAGATTATAGAGAAGATGTTAACTCTTCTTGCTAACAAAGCTTCCTTGCTTTTTAGGTGATACTGCTTCCAATCTGGGCAATGCAGTTGATGAACTGATGAGGCACCAGCCCACACTCAAAACAAATGCTACAGCTGCTATTATTAAGGTAGGGAACTACCTAATTATATGAACCAGCTAATTTAGGGTGATGTCACATTTTGTATCTGAAGCTTCTCCCACTGGAATAGGAAATAAGCTTTGGGGCAGCAGGGGAGTGTCAATCAGGTCCTTCTGTGGATGAAATCTGGGCATTCTTTGGGGCTCTGAAGAGTTTGTGGTTTGTCTCTTTAGGATTTATTGAATTCTCTGATAAGGAATTGGTACTTTATTTAGTTCATTTTCTTGGTACCTGTCATCATAACATGTGAGATGTGACATTCTGAGTATATTTCTATCATTTTTGTGGGTTATACATGTTTCTAAATTTTCCATTCCTCCATTTGCTTTGCTTTGTCCTCTCCTGGTTTGTTTTACATATAAGTGTCCATCTCTACTTTAACATAGAGTTTCTTGTGTCTCCTAGCTATTAGAAGAGATCTGTAATCTTGGAAAGGATCCAAAAATTATTTGTCAGAAACCATCTATTCTGAAATCCGATGGCAGTACTTCAGCTCCTCCCCCAAGGTCTGCTTATGCTGCAGAGGAGGCTTCCAGTGAAGAAGAAGAAGAAATACAAGCTATTCAGAGCTTTAATACAACTCAGCACAATGAAACTGAAACAAATCGACAGTAAGTTTCCATAGACCTATCACTCATTTTGCATATCATAAATGTTGCTAGTAAGTTCTCCTTACATAACCTTATGCAGATTCCTTTATCTCACTCAGAACTTCAGTTTCTTTAAGTAAAAATTGATCTTTTCTAAGTTGCCTTGGTTTTCCTAAGCAGTATAACTTATATTCTCATTTATATTTTGTTGTAAAAACAGTTCTTCTATACAGTTATAACTTAATCACAATTTATAAGCAACTTAAATTCCAATGTGATAATATTCAAGAATGCTTTGGTACAAAAATTTCCTCCATTACGCCATTGGGCTCAATCTGAACATAATTCTGGTAGCTAGAGCTAAAAACTTTCTATAATATCATCTTATGAAATACAGGGAAACTGTTAACATCATTAAAATAATAGGTTGAATTTTTTTTGTCCTTGGTAGGAGGAGAAATCTTAAAATTTGCCTTTCATTTATTGATATAAAGAAAAGAGTGGCACAGATTTACTGGACAAATTTACTGGACAAACTTGTTTGATTTATGAATACCTTGCATAGGTCTTATTCTGTTATCATAGTTTGAAATATTATAATTATAGAAGTCTTTTATATAATATTCCAAATTTTTGCAAAACATCTAACTTCAATTTTGTTTTCTAAATGTGCTATGGGTATGTGAAAAATAATAAATTACATACTTACAGTAAACAAAAACAAGTCCCTCCATTTGCCAGCTTTGATGTTTCAGCCTCTCTCCCCAGCTTCAAAGAAGATTATATCAATTATCTTCTCATTATTAATACTATACCTGCAGCAACACTCATCTTAATCATTAAAAGGCCAACTAACACTGCTAACTTGGCATCAAAAGGAGGAAGTTAGAAGAGCTCAATTTACAAACTAACAAACCATCAGAGCCATGTGGCAGTGGAATAGGCTGCTCAGTTTGCACAGTGTCATTAGGTGTTTAAGAGTGCTGTAGAGCTTTGCATTGGAATAGCAGAGGAAGAAGAAGCAGCAGTCCTTCAGGCACAATTAAAAGTATGCTTTCCCCCCCTCTCCCCTCACCATATCTCATTTGATCCTCACAATATCCCTCAGAGGGACATGCTGTTTTTATTCCCATATCACAGCTGAGGACACATAGGCAGGCAGATTAAATGACTGCCCACGGTCTGATCTTGGGTCTTCCTAACTCTAGGCTGCAACCCCAGCTGCAAAGTGGACAAAGTGTTTTTCCATACCCCTCTTCTGCTTCTAAAAAGCCAAATCACTGAGTGTCCAAGTACATTCAGGAGGCACAGGATCCCTCACCTGATTGACCACCTGCTTCAGAATCATTTCCCGGTAATCAGCTCCATTGCGTTTGATAGCAGTCATGATGAGGTCACACACCCGGTATACAGTGTCTGGAAGCTCATCCAGGAGATAGAAGCAGCCCGGTAACATGGTGTCTGTGAAATTATGCAGTTCTTCTGGTTCTAGGGGCTCAGCATCCTGAAATTTCTCCAGACATTTGGCCTCTTCCTCTTCCTGTTTTTCCCGGGTCTTCCGCTCTTCTTCTTTCTTCCTACAATCAGTTTCCTGGAAGCAGGTGAGAGTGATCATGGGGACAGAGAACAAGGGAGCCACTACAGTCAGAACAAAGTTAAGAATTTTTTTTTTGCAATCCAGAGAGTATGCATGAGGACTCTTCAGGTGTGGCCACAAAAAAAAAAGGCTGATCCCACCAGCTAGAATAAGTTAAACAATTGCTACCTATCTACTGATTCCTTTAGCATTTCGAAAATGTTAGCCTCCAAAGCAGACAAATATATGTGCCCATATAGTGAAGCAGATAATCAGTGATACCCAGCAACCACAAGAAGAAGTCAATTTTTACTCAAAACTCCTTATCAGGCCTTCTGGATACCCATTAACAACTATCAGAGAGAAAAAGAAGATCTGGGTGATTTTGGGGGTTTTGAAATGCAGAGGTGGAGCAGATATAAGTCATAACTCCTGGTTAGGAGTCTCCTTTGACAAACAGCTTTCAGTCCCAAATGAAACACTGACAAATCTCCACCAACTCTTTACCTCAGCTCACAACTTTTTGTTTCCTGAAATACATTATTAGAAATGTGTCCAGCTCACACTATATGAATTCATCAACTAAAAACAAGAATTTTACCTCCTCTTGTTCTGTGATCCCCTCACTTCCAGACTTCATCTAATCATATGACTGGAATTCTGGCAGTCCTACAACACTGGAAATTATAGAGCTCAGTAGGCAGAACTAACGAATACAGCATAAGAATTGCAGAATCTTTTGGCGAAAGAGCGATTCACTTGTGACATGACTACATTTTAGGAAACATTCTTTCTGAAAGTCTTTTGCATAAAAGAAAGTATTGACCCTGGAAGAGATGATGAGGTCGCAAAAGATAGGATCAGATCTACCATAGCTTTGGTAGGTCCCTAGAGATGAATGCAGAACCTGCCAGAAACACTGAAAACCAGGTATCCTGTAAGTAGAACTGGAAGAAAAATCATATCCTTGATAAGATGATGATCAATAGAGTTAGATGCCATGGAGAGGTTGAGGATGAGAATTTAGTAAAAGCTGCCTTCCTTAGCAAATCAAAGGTTATTGGTTTTTGGGAAGAACATGTTAAAATCAATAAATAAAGTCAAAGCCAGATTACAGATGGTTGAGAATTGAGAAAAAGGGAAAGGGACACTTTGTAATAACAAAGTTTTTTTTTTTTCTGCGAAAAGAAGGAAAAATATGACATAACTTGCAAGGAGGTTTAGTGGAGGGTTTTTTTAAAGTGAGTCTTCTGGAAATATAGCCCCTGAGGCAAATGACCTAATATATACTACTTTCAGACATTTTTAAGCTAGTGTTATGCAGAAATTTCTTTATTTCTTTGTAACTCCAGCTCCTAATACAGTTTCAGGTAGTAAAGTTTACGAATAGAGTGCGTCAGGCTTTGCCTATAATGCCATAAAAATCAACCCATTCATAATAAAAGGATATAGTTAATAAAGTTTAAAAAAACAGTGATTTAGACAAGTTAACTTCTTCCCCTTGTCCACATTGGTTAAAGCAAAGAAACTAGATTTGAAAAGCTTTTACACAGGGGTTGTGGGAAACTTGTAATGCCAGTCTTTATTCCTCAAGTGACAGAAAAATCAATCCAGTGAATGATGTTCCCAAGAGTGGGAATATGCTTAAACAAAACCCAGATATTTCATCCCCTTAGACAATTCTTCTGAATTCTTTTTTGTGTAGTCTTTGGGCTAAAGCTTTTCCTTCATGTTCCTGTAAAATGAGAGTTGGCAAACTATAGACTGCTGACTGGTTTTGTGATCATTTTAGAAACAAATGGTAAGTCAGACTTGGCCTGTGAGCTGTGATTTGTTCTCTGTACTCTGAAGAATCAGCTAAAGGATCTTCCAGGTGCATGAATTCTTGTTCCCTGTGATTATTCCATTTTACGTTCCCTCTATCATTGAAAGGCAAAGTACCTCCCAAATAATTCTACACCTTGGTTCCCCAGGCCCTCTCTGGAAGGTGTTACATGAGCCATTCCTGGGGGAAAGGAAGCTTAGCAATTAATGGGGATATGAACGATTTCCCTGGGTTGTCTAGATCCTTCTGAGGTAACAGAATTCTAAAATTCTAAAAACAAAATTCTAAAAGGTTACTGTACAGAGACAATGGATTCAGAATGGGCTGAAGTTTGTTAATTGGGACTGTGTCTAAAAGTAATCCTTCCTCATCAGGTGAGTCTTCTTGAAGACTTTCAAAAAACAATTGAAAACACTCTCTAAATTTTAAGTATCACCAATTTATCAAAAAATGCAATCTCTTAAAAAGTAAGACACACTGAGCCCAAATAATGATGAAACTATATATGGAAAAACACAGCAAAATATGATGACAGTAAGCCTAAAATCAGAATAAAATGGGTACCGAAATCATAAGTTTTTGAAAAGCACCAGTTCCCTCAGAAACATTTTTTTGTCAAGACATTGATTGGGGGCAGCTTCCACAGTGAAGGATTTAATTTGCAATGACAAGACATTCCTTGCCCTGGGTAGGAGAAAGAAAAATGCATTTGCCAGTCTCAAAGACCTTCAAAAGGCAGGTAACACTCATTGCCATGAAGAACATAATTTAGCAGAAGTTAATTGCATCAGCCTTGGCTAAGGGCATTCGTGTTGTCAGTCTCAGGATCACATATCCAAAGGAGATAGCATCATGGTCCCTATAATCAGCTTGACTATTCAGCTCAACACAGGGGGTATGTGATAGGTCTGATAAATAATGACATGCCGTCTAAAATACTGTGCACTGGGAAATATTAGCAGAAGTCTTCTGTTGATCTTGATCTCAAAAAAGAGAGAATTGTCTAATTCTGTTCCTTCTATGCAAGTAGAAGGCCAGTCAACAGGAGCCAGTTGAAAAATATTTGCCCTGACCTTAGGACAGTGGATAAACTGGTCCTGGAGTCAGGGAGACCTGAATTCTAATGTGATTCAGATGTTTACTGATAGAATGACCTTGGACAAGTCACTTAACCACCTAAAATGGGTTTCATAATAGCACCTGCTTCCCAGGATTCTGAAGATAAAATTTGCAAAAAGTATTTAGAAAAGTTCCTGGCACATAGTAAGCACTTAATTAATACTTGTTAACTAATTTTTTTTCTTATACACCAGTTATTTCTTGCTTTGTCCTGTAGAAGAATTTGCTAGTATTCCCATCACTGAGCTGCATGTGGTAGGCTTAAGCCATGAGTAAACAAAGCAAGAGAGTGTTCCCTAAGAGCTAGGTAGTACTTCATCCAGCTTTCCATTAAAACTGGAAATCACAGCCTTTGCCAGTTTTTTTTTGCAACAGATTAATGTTAAAAGGAACCAAGCTGAACATAATCTAAATTTTTTTAGAGTTGACCTCCCCGTTTTTTGTCTCTTACTACTGTCTTCTCCACTCTCTGTACTATCTTGGTCTCATTTAGTCTAATCAACATTACATCATAAGTATAGAAAAAGGTGTTAATATCTTTGGATATGGGCCCTCCTTTAAATGTCTGCTGCTTGTCAAATTGCAGAAATATAAATTAAAATTCATAATAAGAAATAGTTATCCTGAGCTTTTTACCAGGTAAAAAAGCAAACTGCTATTAAATAGCATCTGTCATAGTAGTAGACATAGGAATCCTTTGTTTCAATTATAATATGTATAAGAACCTCACTCAGCTTTCCTCACCATATTGGATGTATATTTTTTGGCCATATTGTATTTTTCCATAATTATACGAAAATTGTAAGCTCTAATTAAAAGAAGAAATAGCTTTTAACATGCTTCCTCCAAAACTTATTTTTAAAATTACCTGACTACATTGGAAAATATAGACAAGTAATGGATTTTTATTTAATTATATCCAAAATAAGAGACACAGAAGCTATCATTAAGTACTTGTACAGTTAATAACTCCCACAACCTCTTGATATCCATTCTCACAGTATACTTCTGATTTGACACCATAACTGAGACCCAAAGTTCTTGTACAAAATCCTGTTAAGGGTACTCTGATTAAGTTCCTCCTAAATCCACTGTGTAAACTAGGGAACTCCAGTGAATCTATAAAAAACCCCCGTTACAGAAAATGTTGTTTTTAGTAACCCTTTTTATATTTGGCCACCCTCTGGAGATAGTTATCATTCTTTGCCTTCAGGCAAAAGTTTTAAAGACAAAAAGATAATTTCACATTTGTCTCTAATAACATATTCTATGTTAATTTATTGTAATCGTCCTTAAATTGGGAATTTAAGAGCCATTGGATACCATTGCTATTTTTGTCTTTTCTATAGTAAGCTATTTAAACATCCATTTGTACTTCCTGATACCTATACTCCCTAAAAATATTTTGATCACAATATATCATATTTCTTTATCTGACTAACCCTTCTCTTAAGATTTCTTTTCACAGAACATTTACCTACCCCTACTTAAAAAGTGAATTTTACCAGGAAACCCAGTTCTTGCTGACCAGTCTGAATATTCCCAGCTACATTCAGGCTCAAAGGAAGAATACAGTGAGATCAATAAAATTATTGTCATTTAAAAGACATAATTTGTGTTACAGTGGCAGTGGAAATTACACTAAAATTTCCAAAGCAACTCTGTATTTTAAACCTTTTTCATGTCTGTAGTTGCACATAAAGGGAGACCATCTCGGTTTACATAAACTGCCTCTTCACAAGCTTTCTTATTTGTTTTGTTTGGACATTGGCAGATGTTTGATAAAGTAACAACAGTATTACTAATCTATTCAGCTTGAGCTTTTGTGGAAAAGATAGGTGAGGCCAACTCATCAACAGTACTATTGGCAGTGAAGAAAAGCGGCTTATAAGGAATGTGACTATAGAGTAGAAGAAAGAAGAATATTTTAAGCTCTGGTCTCTCACTTAAACTCTTTTACAAACTACATTCAGATATTTCTTGCGCTTCACAGCTTTTCTTAAGCATATGTAGAATTTTTTACCTAGCTTACAATTCACCCTGCTTTTTCTCCATGTACCTATTTCTGTTTTGTTGTTATATTTTAAAAAAATTTTTACTATGTTTTCTACCCTGACCTGCACCACTTTTTTTTTCTTAAATCTCTTAAAATCAATGAAAACCTGGCTTTATTTTTTTCTTCATCTTCTTTAAGGGAGAGAGGCGTAGAATGTTATATAAATATTTAGTCCTTCAGAGAACTTGTCAGTGGGACTGATTTTAGATATTTGTCATTTTTATTTCCTCTTTTATTTTTAATGACTTGTATTTCTTGTATTGTAGTCCTCAAGATTTGGGCTTAATTTTTTGCTAAACTTATATGGCCGTTTAATGCTTGGAGGACTCTATTAAATGGAGCAACTAAATGAAGGAATAAATTAGAGGGAGAAAGAAAATATAAAGCTCAGTGTTACACCTTTTTACCCCAGCAGAGTTGAAAAACATGAAGTTAAAAAGATAGTGGTATATTCTTGAAAATTCAGTCCCTCAAAAATGTGAAGCCAAGTGTATAGGTATTTTCCCCTTCAGTAGTGCTTTCCTACTTTTGATATGCTTTGTCTAAGACCAATTGCTTTAGGAAAACTGGCTCTCTATTCTCTCTGAGTTGATTTGTATGTATGAAAAGAATACAATATAAAATTATCTTCTCTGTCTTTTCCCATACCATCTCTCTTCTAACTATCCCTTTTGCTCTTCCCTCCTCAACAGGGTTTTTGAAACTGAAGAGAGGAACCCTATTCCGCTAATGGATTACATCCTAAATGTGGTAAGCTTTTGTTTTGTTAAAAAAGTAGTGATGAATTTTACTGCTTGAATGGGTTTGACCAATCAAAGAAAAGATGAGGCAAAATACACTTTCCTTGTTTTGTGTTTGGTGGTAGATAGCAGACTCTTCCTAGGAATTCATTTCCATGAAGCCAGAACAGTGGGGTTAGGTTATTCCTCTTTTTTGCAAATCTTATGTTGAGTTACACAGTGCCATCCTCCTAATTTCTTAAAGCACAGTAGTATATCATATTTATATACCACAGCTTAAACAACCATTCCCCACTTCGCGACCATCCCCTTGTTTTTACACATTTCTTTGCTGCCACGAAAGAGCTTTTTTCTTTTTACAAAAAGGTTCTTTTTAAATTTCTTTAGATTTATAGAGTTAGTCTACTGGTCAAAGGGCATATACAGATTAATAGTTTTGGCCTCAAATACTTATGAGAGGTGTGAAACACAGTTCAGAATGGATTTATGGTTTGATTAGTTTATACATTTACCTAACATTAAACATTTATCAATTTTTGTCATCCTAGCTAATCTGATGAGGTAATTCCTAGGAGTTTTAATTTGTACTTCTCTAATTAGTGATTTTTAGAGCATTTTTGCTTAAAATTGGCTGTTGATAGCTGAGGTTTCTTCCATGTTCTGAAAACTGTCTATGAAAAAGTGTGCTTACTTTAAATGTCACTAAGGAAATGGGTTATAGAATATTACAGATAATGATTAATTGAAGAAATGATGGAAGATTTATCAAGTTAGCATTTTGATAATATTAACACAGTTTAAAAACTATACTGAACTTTTTGTATTTGACTTAAAAAGCACAACCCTTATACTGTCCCTCTTCTCTCATTTCTTTGGCCTTAGCCTTCCTCCACTGTTGCTAATAACTTCTGCCAATTGACTTTTTCTTTCCTAGGTGAAATTTGTAGATTTCATTCTAAACAACAACATAACAGATGACCATTGCCAGGAATTTGTGAGCCAAAAAGGAGTGCTACCCCTAGTCTCCATTTTGGGCCTTCCCAATCTGCCTATTGACTTTCCAACATCAGCTGCTTGCCAGGCTGTTGGAGGGGTCTGCAAAGCTATACTGGTAAGAAGTAGAGCAGTAGTCTGTAGTTTATCGTTTTGATCATCTGCATTAGAAAAAAATCCGTATAGAGATCAATTTGGGTATTTTGAACTGAAATGAAAAGTGAGATTTCTTTGTTAATTAATTCTTCCATATTGACTTATGCAGATAAGTATAGACAAAATGGAGAGACATTTGTTTAATATCATTTACCTTTTATAAATTTTTTTTTATTCCAGTCTGGTATCACCAAAAATGTATTATAAATCAGTATTTTTACATTAGAAATAGGAGGACCACTATAAATGATTTTCATTTCACAAGCAATGAATTAATCTTGTCCATCACTGGCATCCCTACTTCTCTGTTGCTGATTAGCATATAATAGATTGTTTAATTTAATTTTATTTTTTCCAAATTGGTTTTACAGCACATTCATTTGCAAAGTAGACATCTTCCTTCCTTTGTCCTTATCCAATAATAAAATTTTTTAAAATTAATAATGTAGTTCAGCAAAGCTAATCAACATGTCAACCACATTTGAGATGCAACATTCTACACCCTTATTCCCTAACCTCTGTAATGAGCATCCAGTCCTTTCAAAAAATGTTAATTTTAACAAGATGTAAACATAAACTTCTGAATTCACTTTTCAGAACATAGGGTAGTATATCCTCTTCTCGGGGGCAAAAACTGAACATTATGAATGAGTAAGTGAATAGAAACATTTATTCAGCACTTTTTTTCTTGCTAAACAAAATTATATGGGCCCAGTTTTCAGGAGCTCACAGTCTAATTAGGCAAACAACTTACAGAGAAGGTTTTGGCTGCAGTCAGAATGGAAAGTCTCACAGTTCTTAGTAAACAGGAGCAAAGTAGATGCTAGTGTTTCTTCCTTCATGTCACTTCCATTGATAAAATCTACTCCTCTGGCGTGGAACCACTGGCCAGAGGAAAGGAATGTGGTAGCAAGGACCAGCTGGATCTTCTGTAGCTGCAGCACTGTCCCCAGGCTGCATCACCACAGAGAGCAGGAAGGGGAAGGCATTGCTATTCCCAAGACTGTTGTTCTCAGTCCTGGTGTGTCCCCATCAAGGTGTGATAGGGGTTAAGGTGGTGGTGGTTTGACTTATTGGCACAACCTGCCCCTTTTTGCCCTTTCTCTCCTTCTTTCTTACTCTCCCTGTCTTCAGATAGGGAGGGACCTTCTGTAGAGGAGTTGCCTCCCTGGATGATGGCTATAATGATTGGACTGGAAGCAAAACTGGTAGGCTTGAGAAATGAGAAAGAGGCAATTTGCCATTTCCATTTCTATGCTTATTTACCCAGGTGGTAGGAAGTTAGACCCCCATCAATGCAGTGACTTCTCCCTTCAATGATGGCTGGTTTATCTTTGATGTCTTTTGAGTAAATGTATAGTATTGAGATCTCAGAGTTAAAAAAAGAATATGTATTTTTAAATGATTTTTTTTAACATTCTTATTTTCTGAAAAGAGACGGTCAGCTTCCATCTCTGTTGTTACCCCTATAATACCAACTGTTCGTTTATTTTCATTTTGTGCTCTCCAGATATCTTTATGGCGGGAATTATCATTTTCTTGAAGCATTTTATAGAAGTACTCACATCATCAACCAGCGGACAACAGGACACTGTGTTAAGTTCCTTACACTAGGATACAGAGAGAGGCAAAAGTTGTCTGCCTTCAAACTGTTTGAATCCTAGTGGGGAAAATACATAAATAAAGATATCCATAAAAATACACGCAGAGTAAATGAGAAATAAAAAATCTGGCCTTCAGAAAAACAGTGAAAATTGAATATTATTTTTTAGCAATCTAGTTAGCCATCTAAAGCTGCTGTCCCTGTGGCCTTAATTCTCATTCATTAAGAGCAAGCAGCTGCATCTTCTCTTAGAAAAAAAAGCATAAATTCAATAAATAAACTTAGAATCATCTGTCTGGTTTCACTGAGACAGCAAGAGAGAACATTGTGTTAGGCCACTTACTTCATCTTATATCCAGTGTGAATTTACTGAAGTTAAACAAATTCTGGTTAAGTCATTCCAGTGGACCTTCTAATAAGTTACTCCAGTGTGAATATGAACTTCACAGTCCTCAGGTGAAAAGCAAAGTTGTTTTTTCTCTAGAAGTCAAAAATTGCTCTGGAAAATGTAGCCTAAAAACCTTTACTTTGTTGCAGACTCTGTCACATCAACCAAAAATCCTTCAAGAAGGACTCCTGCAATTGGATTCTGTCCTCTCCTCCTTGGAATTGCTGCATCGGCCAGTTGAGTCCCCTGGTGGATCAGTGCTGCTTCGAGAACTTGCTTGTTCAAGCAATGTTGCAGATGCCACATACTCTGCCCAGGCCACCCCCCTCCTACATGCACTCACAGCTGCTCATGCATATATCATGATGTTTGTTCATACCTGCAGGGTTGGACAGGTAAGAGTAACCTCAAAGATTAATCTCCTGAACCCATGAATTAATTCTCATACCTGAAAGCCTTCCATCTACTTTGGTCTCTTACATAATTACAATTATTAAGTGTAATCTTTGATTGAAGGTGCCATCATCACTTCACCATTTGTAGTACTGATCTCAAAGTACTTATGTATTCAAGAAATCATTGAATACTGCTTTGAAACAGTAACATTTTTTTCTCAATGTATGTTCAGTTTGAAAGCCTCATAATTTCATTGCATAGTAAGTCTTAAGGAATTGAGGAGCACTGGGAATATTGGGACTATGAACAGTTCCTATTAGACCAGAAGAGGATTGTGTCTATATGAAGACACTTATCTAAGAAGTCTCTTATTGTAACAGTACAAAGCAGTAGTAGAAAGCATTTATGTGCAGGATTCAGGCCTAGAAAGAGGAAATCTTGTTCCTGGGGAAGGATGTAGTCTAAAGCTAATGTATTATGAGTTATTCTAAATTCTTCTGCTCAAGGGGAATCATCACCTTCTTTCTTCACAGAGTGAGATCCGTTCCATCTCAGTGAATCAGTGGGGCTCCCAGCTGGGTCTCAGTGTCCTGAGTAAGCTGAGCCAATTGTATTGTTCCTTGGTCTGGGAAAGTACAGTCTTACTTTCACTGTGTACCCCAAACAGGTAAAAGCAATGAAAAAAAGAAAGGTAACATTCCATCCTTATAATTTAGTAATTATTTAATCCTTGTAGTGGTTTAAGGCATAGAAGGGGCTATATCTTTTGTTTACATGGATATAGTAGCTAGGCAAGACTGGTGACTCTAGAGATAGTATCATTTTGGTGGTGTTCAAATAAGCATACTTTTTTTTTCTCCATTGCTGATACATTTACAGCCTCCCCTCAGAATGTGAATTTGGTCAAATGGACTTACAGAAACTGATTCCAAGAGAGGAAAAGACAGCCCAGGAAGTAAAGAGAACAGGTAAGCCTAAAAAGATATTTCCAGTTTCTATGTTTTTGGGTTTTTTAAATATAATATTCAGGTAAAGAGGATTTATACACAAACTCTTTTTTTGATAGGGCTTTTGTACTTCAGTTGTGAAGGCCATTCTAAAAAATACCTAACTTGTTTAGGTTTAAGAACCTAGGTTTGTCCTTGGAAAAAGCTTAACTAATATGTTTTCCATTAGATTTCTCATTACCACAAAATTTAAAGCCAAAGTGAGTATCCCCAACACATCAGTCATCCTAGCTTCAGAGGATTAACTCTAACCTAATGAGGTACCAGCTTTTATTCATGCCACTCTCTTAGTTCTCCTATTTTACATTTCTAGAAAGAGAAACAGGAATCACTGAAGCTTCTGCCCAGGGTCTTTTGGAAACCATTGGACTAGATGGAGATACTCTGACACCTATGGAAACTGATGAACCTTGTACATCAGACTCCAAAGGGAAATCTAAAATCTCACCAGCTATGGTAGCAAGGATCAAAAAGATTAAACCTTTGCTGTCAGGTGAGTGATTTAACATGGAAGTCAATTCTTGACCTTTCCTTCTTTTGGAGAACTTCCATGCTTTATAGAAATACTTTAATTGTTTTAGGAAACTTGAACTTAACTTCCCTATGTTATAAACATAATTGTTGACTTGATGGTTAGTACAAGTTACCCAGTAAGTTCTAAGAGGATGGCATTACAGATAGAAAAATGACCGCAAGAAAATTTTGGATTTTGTGTGTGTTCCTGACTTTTTTTATTTTCTAGAGAATTCATTTTATCTAGTTCTAGGACTATTTTAACTATTTTGGGTGGATATTTGTATGTTTGTTATTTAATCCTTGTTCCCTTCCCATTGTCAGTATTTGTGTGCATTTATCCCTCTGAGTTTTTTACTGTGTAGAACTACCCTTTTGTCTTCCATAGGATGATACGCTTGCCCTATGTCAAGCATAGAAGAATATTTATTACATCTTTTGCTAAAGCATTGTAATAGAGATAAAGTCAACTTTATAGAGAGCTGTGTTTGAGTTTCACTTTACATAATTGTCCATTTTAATTGGCAAATGATTAAATTTTTTTCATGTGTAAACGAGTCATATTTTGGAAATTTAGCCTCCTCCAGGTTAGGCCGAGCTCTTGCTGATCTTTTTGGGCTTCTTGTTAAACTCTGTGTGGGATCTCCTGTCCGCCAAAGGAGGAGCCATCATTCAGCCAGCACTACAGTACCAACACCTGCAGCGAGGTCAATAGCCTCAGCTCTCTCCAAACTACTCACTAAGGGCTTATCCTGGCAGCCCCCACCTTATACACCTACACCAAGATTCAGGTGAAACACTCTGGCAGTGTGTTTGTGTGTGTTTAGTTTTTGACTGTTTACAACAAAATTAAGAGGGAGGATAATTCATAGTACATGTCAAGTCAGAGTTTTTTGGTAATGACAGTATAATTTAAAGCAACCCTGTGATTTGCAATTAAGTGCCTAGGTTTATCTCCTCTGCTTTTAATTTGTCATCTTAACTTGAAGGGCCTCAATAAGTGAATAAGCATTTATTAAATGTTTGCTGTGTTCCAGAAACTGTAATAAGCTCTTTCGATAAAAAGAAATGTAAAAGATACTCCTGAGTTCACAGCTCTGTACAAATAAGACACAGATTAAACTGGAGATAGTAGACATTAGTATTAAAAGTGATTATGAAATATTTCTTGTAGAAGTTAGTATGTTAGCTGAAACTTGAAGGAAGGCAGGGAAATTAGAAGACAAATGAGGAAGGAAAAGTTCCAGACATTGGGGACAACAAGTGAAAATTCCCATCACATAGAAGGAGGAGGGTGTATGTGAGAAACAGAAGGGAGTCCAGTGTCATTAGATCTTAGAGGATCAAGGGGAATAAACAGTGACAAAACTGAAAATTTCCAGATACAGATTATAATGACCTTATAATATTTACATAGTGCTTCATCTGTGAGGACAGTGTTTAACAAATTTTTTACAACTGCTTACAAGCATCTTACAACTTTTGCCTCATTTAATCTTCATAACAGCCCTACGAAGGTGTTTATTATCCGCATTTTTCAGATGAGGAAATGTGGGAAAAGCTACCTGCCCAGGAGTACACAGTAAATGTTAAAGGATGGATTTAAATTCAGTTCTTCCTGACTCCAGATCCAATGCCCTCTGCTTTACACCACCTAGCTCTCCTTATAGGGAACCACTGGAGTTTATAGAGTTGGGGTTGGATAAGATCAGACACATACTTGAGAAAAAGCACATTAGTGGCTGAACTTTAAACACTTAACACTAGGGGCTGAATCAATAGGAAGAGATTTGAAGCAGTAGCTATTGCATTGCTTTAGTGGAGTAGTGGTATCATAGAAAAAAAGTAGAGATATTGAAAAGATCTTGGCAAGTCATTGTATGTGAGGCATGAGAAAGAGTGACAAATCCAGAAAAACTCCTGAGTCAGAGATGAGAAACTACATGTGGCTTTGAGGCTACAGATTCCCCCCTTCTATCCTAGATAATTCTAGAAGCTAGAAAAATGATAGTGCCCTGACAGTAATAGAGAAAGTAGGGGCAGGGTTGGGAGAAGGGTTTACAAGGTGAAATCTTGAGTTCTTCTTTGGATATGTTGAGTTTAACATCCTTTTCAAGATGTACAATAGGTATCAGAGATGTAAGACTGAAAATCAGAAAAGAGTTCAGAAGGTAAATAGAGTTTAAAAAAAAGAGAGTACCCTGCCTAGAGAAGAACTCTTTAGACTTTCTTCATAAAACAAAAAGTCTGGGTCCAGTGAAGGAATAAATAGACGAGTATTTCTTATGTATTATGTTCCAGGCACTGTGGACAAAAGTAAAACTATATGATGGGAGATGATGATGAGAAAGAAGGTGAAGGAAAATGAAACAAACATTTATTCAGTGCCAACTACGTACTTGTCACTATGCTAAGTGCTTTATAAATACTATCTCCTTTGATTCTTTAAACAATACAGGGGTTTAGATGCTGTTATTCCCATTTTGCAGATAAGAAAACTAAGGTTCAGTGTCATGATAGACCTAATAAATGTTGAAGCCATATTTGAGCTCAGGTCTTCCTAATTTCTGAATGTCTTTGTTCTCTGAACTGTGGCACCAACTGAAAGATGAATTTTTATTGTCAGAAACATAGAGTAAAGCAGAGACAAAGAGAATTTTTGTTTTATCTAAGAGCAGACTGCTCAGTTTTAGTGTGTTAAACTCCCCAGTGGTAAATGTGTAACGGGCAGAGTCCCTTGTTTTTGATTTTTTAAAATGTGGATCCTAATTGTGACTTACTAGACTAATGCATATAGAAGAAAATTTTTAAAAGTTTCTGACTTTACATCCTGTACTTGTCTTATACTGTTTGTACTGTCTCTCTATCTTACAAATTTGGGTGAGAAAGGCCTTTTATATCTTAGAGTTTGTGCAACTGATCTGTTGCCCCTCAAATTAGACAGATTAGTCCCTATTCCCATGGCTATTTAATGATCTGAAACAATTCATTTGGTCTTATTTCATAGTTATGGTGTGTAGTTGGGAAAAGTTAGCCCACTTTGCCTTTTTTTCCTACAGGCTGACTTTTTTCATCTGTTCAGTTGGCTTCACTTCCCCAATGCTGTTTGATGAGAGAAAATTTCCTTATTACCTCATGCTACAGAAATTCCTCTGCTGTGGTGGACACAATGCTCTTTTTGAGTAAGAAATTATACTGTGTGGTCTCTTGCCAGAGAATTGGATCAGTTTTTAATGGAAGTTAATCCTCTGTCATGTGACAAGGCATGCTCACTAAGGGAGGGAAATATCTAAAGCCATTAGGGGTGCCTGGAAAGGAAATCTTTTGGATGTGTTCCAATACCATCCTTTTTTTTTCCAAGATGAAGTTAGTACTGTAAGTGGCCTAAGGACATGGTTCCCCCTTTGTACTTTAGAGATGGAAATTGGAGTTTCTCCCCCCCAAAAAATGGACCTCCTGGAATCTCTATTTATATTAAAGAATATCTTATGAACATGTACCACTTGATTTGAATAAGAAAAATTCCAAATTAAGTGTTATAAAGCACTGTAGTTTGAGTCAAGTTTATGAATGGTGAATTAGAAACAGAAGATAATAAAACAAAGGAGGGATTGGCAGGCACTGGAATGTTCCACTCTATCTCACTGATATTTTTCTCATACCCTTTTCTGTTTTCCCATGTAGGACTTTCAATTGGGCTGTTTCCATGGGAGGCAAAATTCCCATATCTGAGGGACTTGAACATCCAGACCTACCTGATGGCACAGGAGAGTTTTTGGATGCTTGGCTTATGCTAGTAGAAAAAATGGTGAACCCAACAACAGTACTTGAGTCCCCACACTCCCTCCCTTCTAAGCTGCCTGGGGGCCAAAACTATGCACAGTTTAGTGCTCTTCGCTTCCTTGTAGTGACTCAGAAGGTTAGTTTGGTAGTTTCCTATTCCTAGAAGACATTACACTAAAATACATGATTTTGTGGCAGTTAAAAAGCATTGTTTAAGCCATTACTAAGTATCAGCAAAGGAGAGGGAATACTCTGCTGTCTGTGGAGACTAACAAACCCACAAAGGAAGACCACAAGGTTTTATTCTATTAGGGCAGAAATAAGGACAAATATAAGTATATTCAGCATAAATATAAAGAAGTTGGAACTGGGGTTACTTGTAATTGGAGGGGTTAACATAGGTTTCATGCATAATGAAGAAAATGAGAAACCATGAGTAAATTCCAGGCATGAGGAAGACTAATACAAAGGCACAGATTAAGAAGATGGAATGTTCATTTTTGTTCCCTAGGGCGTAATGCCTAATGAGACTGAAAATATGGGTCCATGAAATTTTAAAATCTAGAGTTTATATTTTACTCTTGAATAGGGAGCCTCTGGAATTTAGTGAATAGTGGAGCAAAAGATTCAACTCTTCACAACTAATTTTGGCTGTGTGGTAGAGACACAGGTGGAAGATGAGTTTTAAAGCAGTGAGATTAATTTCAGAGCCATTTGAAATAATCTAGGCAAGAATTAATATGGTGACTGCATAAGCAGAGAAAAGGAATAGACTAATATTTAGAAGTACATGCCACAGTTTTTAGAAACTAATCAGATATATAAATTAAGGAAATCATGGCATGATCCTAGGAAACTGGAGGAGTAGTGGTGTTTTCATCAGAAATAAAGTAAAAAAATAATATTGGGGAAATAATGATTTCTACTTTACTCATACTAAGTTTGACATAGTTACAGGACATCCAGTTTTAAATATCTGATTAGACTTAAAGATCAAATAATGTGCAAATTGAAAAATGTCCACAATACAAACTTGGGAGACACTTCAAATTCATCAGTAATAAAACAGCAGAAGACACCAAAGAGTCAGAACCTGTATGCTGTCACTAAAACAGAGGAGTAGCCAACAATGTTTCATGCAAAACAAAGGTCAAGAATGATGAGGGCTGAGCAAAGATCACCCAATTTGATAATTAACATGTTTCAGACAGATGGAAAAAAGCACTTCCTTTTTAACAGTTAGAAACTAAAGCATTTGTTAGAGAAAAAGGAAGTAGAGGCAGTTTATAGGCGTCTGAGAAAAGAGAGTTACAGCTATGTAATTGTTGCATTCATCCTTTATTTTTGGAAGAAATCAGAGAGATGATGACATGACTTGCACTTTGTTTTGAGTGAGGGAGGGCTGTGCAGGTCACCAGCCTCACTTCTCCTCCAGAGCCATCTGAAAGCAGTGACCAGATATTCATCACGATGACTGGAAATGACCTAGGCTCCACTGGGAGACAACATCTGTTACATTTTAATTTGTTTTTTATATATGCATACAAAGAGGGAAAGAGTTAGAATGTTTTGTTTTGTTTCTTAAGATTAGAAAAGCACCTTGCCTTCAAGGATGTGGAAAAAGGAGAATGTAGAATGAATAAAGGGATGGCTGGTACTAAAAAGTATCACCAGGTATCCAGTGTCATGTGGGAGGTGTCAGCTCTGTTAGGAATAGCAAGTATATGGAAGAAATTTGAACAGGAAGATCCACAATAAAATGAACTTCATAATAAAGCAAACTCCAGAGAGCATCATGGAAGGAGAGGACAGAAATGGAATGAGACATTGGTGAGATTAAAATTAAAGGACAGTTTGAAAGAGAGCTTAAGCAGAAGTGATGCGGTAAGATTGAGAATAATTTTGCTTGAGTTATCAGAGTGATAAAGAGTTAAGCAGAGTAACAGGTGAGGGAAGTTAGCCATAAGGGTAGGAGTGGATGGCCTAAGAATTGAAAAATGTCACTGAATAAAGACCACTTAGCTACATCCATTTCTTATAGGCTGCCTTCATTTGCATAAAGAACCTGTGGAACCGCAAGCCTCTAAAGGTTTATGGTGGGCGGATGGCTGAATCCATGCTTGCCATCCTGTGCCACATCCTTCAGGGAGAGCCTGTTATCCAAGAGAGACTAAGCAAGGAAAAAGAAGGACCAAAAGGAGAGGAGGAATCTAAACAGGAAGAAAGTAGCTCCCGCCAAAAACCTCAAGTGAACCAACAGCAGCTGCAACAGGTTGAGTATACACATCTATTTCTCTGCCTTTTTATGAATAGGTAGAGGAGTAAAGTGAGTAGACTGAATTAGAAAGTCTTCTTTTATACTTATCTATTCTGGGAAGCAAAAGCAGAGATGTACAGACCAGCAGAAGACCCATCTGAAGTCAAATCTAGACTCAGACACTTACATAACCGTGGGCAAATCCCTTAACCCTTTTTGCCTCATTTTTCTCTTCTATAAAATGAACTGGAGGAGGAAATGGCAGACCACTGTAGTTTCTTGACCAATATATATCTCTTCCAAACTGGAGAGAAAGTAATAAATATGAGTCTGCTCTTATAACAACATTATTGGCCACACTAAAGAAAAATCCTGTTACTAATCCTTTATTACAATACTCTCTTTGATTTTTCTCTTTTCCAAACTGAATATCCCATTTGTTGACCAGTTTTCATTGCATGACATCATGAAGCCCTTCACATCATATTGGTTGTCTTTATTAAAATATTCTTAAACTCCCTACTATCCTTTCTAAAAGATAACACTTAACCTCTCTAGGCTTTTTCTATTCTAGTCTTAGCCAGTTCAAAAATAGTCCGAAAGAGGATAAGTGACTTTTTACCAGGGTCACACAACTGATAAGTTTCAGAGATAAGATTCAAAACCAGATCTTCTTGACTCCAAGTCTACTGTACTACCCATTATTGCTGCACAGTTTGTAAAAGAAAATCCAAGTACTGGTTAAAGTCAAATCTCAGTGAAAACCTCATGTTTTCAACACTTTAATTATAATGTGGGACGAGAACAAAACACTGGGCTTTGAGTCAGGAGGATGTGAATTCAAATCCATTTTCAGACACTTAGTCAGGTACTCATCATCTGTTTGACTTGAAGACCCTAGAGAAGGAAATGACAAACCAAGAAACTGTAAATCTTTATTATTTATTTATTTATTGCTTTTCTTTTTCAGGGATATAATAAATTTAAAATCTCTCCTCTGTGTTTGTGACCTTCCTTTTGCATTGAGTAGTTCATTTTAAAACATTTCATTGATCCTCTTATTTACAATCCTATTAATTATTTATTACAAAGTTATCTAATATATAATTGAATCTGTTCCTAGCATAGGATGGATATGAGAAACTTTTATCAGAGAAACTTTAATTTTTAATTTTTTTACCCAATTTACTGTCTACCCACTTTCATTCAAACTGTTACAGATTTTTTCTTCATTTTTGTTTTTTTTCAATTACATGTAAAGATAGTTTTCAGCATTCATTTTTATAAAAGTTTAAGTTCCAAATTTTTCTCCTCTTTATTTCCCCCCCCTTCCCCAAGAAAAGCAAGCAGTCTGACAGAACATATTTCCACATTACTCATCATGTGAAAGAAGAATCAAAACAAAAGGGGAAAATATATCCAAGAAAAAACCATGAAAATAGTATGCTTCGAACTGTATTCAGAATCCATAGTTCTTTGGGTGTGGTTGTCATTTTTCATCACAGTCCTTTTGCACTTGTGTTTGAGCATTGTATTGCTGAGAAGAACTGATTAGTAACTAATAACTAATACAAGTCTTTCTAAAGTTTTCTGAAGTCTGCCTGCTCATCATTTCTTACAACACAATAGTATTGCATTACTTTCATATGCCACAACTTGTTCAGCAATTCCCCAGTTAATGGACATTCTCTCAATTTCCCATTCTTTGCCACCACAAATAGAGCTGCAAAAATTATTTTTATTTATGTGAGTCCTTTTCTCTTCTTTGGGATGCAGACATAAAAGTGGTGTTGCTGGGTCAAAGGATACAGTTTTATAACCCTTTGCAATTCCAAATTGCTCTACACAGCAGTTGCAGCAAAATGTTTGTTTTTTTGGTGCAAAAATACATTAATCTTTTAATCAAATTACTGACTCTCTGAGTTTGCATATGCAATGAAAGCCAGGTTATTTTCATAGTTCCTGAAACTGTATATCCCTTCCTTGATATAGAGCTTGTATTTGATGTTTTAAACTGATGTTCAGAAATCCAAATCCCATTCTCAAATATTTCTTCTTAATGTTTCTTCCTTTGCAAAATAAAAACTTTAGAGTAAATAATCTCTGAAATACTTCCAACGCTGACATTCTTTGAATGTAGAATATTTCATTTTCTTTTATTTTGATTAAGATATATATGTGTGTGGGTGTGTAGAGAATAATTTTGACATTTTTTATTCTAGCTAATGGACATGGGCTTCACAAGAGAACATGCTATGGAAGCCTTAGTGAACACTAACACCATGGAGCAAGCCACCGAGTACCTGCTAACACACCCTCCCCCACTCATAGGTGGTGGTGTTAGAGTAAGTGGGTTTCTTTGGGTGTATTATTTTTCCATTGTCAGCATTCTGACAACTAAAAAATCTAGAACATTATCAAAAACATCGCTTTGTGTTTGACACGTATAGTAGTGGATAGAGAGCCAGAGTTGGGAATATCTTTAAATCCTTTCTCTGACATATCGTACTTCCTGTTTTTTAGAACAAATTTCAGCGTAGCTGCTACTTGGCATTATTAGTGGAAATTTTAAAATTTGCAAGCCCCTTTAGCAAGGTTTAGAAATATAAATGTGTCATTTGCATTTATATTGTATTTTAAGATTAGTGAAGGATTTTTCTAATTGTTTTATTTTATCCTTACAACTCTGGGAAGTAGATGCCATTATTATTCCACTTTTTATAGATAAAAGAAATTAAATTATTTGCCCATAATCACACAGCTAATGAACATGTAAGTTGATTTGGATTCCTATCTGCTTTACTTTTTATTACATCTGCTGTTCACTGTATAGCTAGTGGCACAGATCTAGTTGAAATGACCATAGAGTTGTGATTAGAGTTGTGACTCATCATTGTTATTATTTGGTAATAAATAACTTAAATATGTTAATATGGATTAATACCTTTTGTTTGAGTCATTTCCCTGACTATTGTTTCTGTTAGGTTCACTGAATAAGCCTGATTCTGGTTAAAAGTCTAACATAGGTTTTATACAAAGTTTGTTAAACTGTCCTGAGTAGTTCTATGTGGTATGCTAGTCCTGCCAATATATACTTCCTGCTGCTCCCATAAAATAATTAATAGCACATACTCCAAAAGGGGAAAAATTAGTCTTGCCTGTTTTGTTAGTGATCAAGCTAAAGAAAATTATTTGATGGATTCTAAATATTTAACAAATGTGTTACTTTAGGATTTCAGAATGTCAGAAGAGGACCAGATGATGAGAGCCATTGCAATGTCTCTGGGGCAAGATATCCCAGCGGATCAGAGAACAGAGTCCCCTGAGGTAAAGAGTTGGTGGAGATTTGTCAGTGTTTCATTTGGGACTGAAAGCTGTTTGTCAAAGGAGACTCCTAACCAGGAGTTATGACTTATATCTGCTCCACCTCTGCATTTCAAAACCCCCAAAATCACCCAGATCTTCTTTTTCTCTCTGATAGTTGTTAATGGGTATCCAGAAGGCCTGATAAGGAGTTTTGAGTAAAAATTGACTTCTTCTTGTGGTTGCTGGGTATCACTGATTATCTGCTTCACTATATGGGCACATATATTTGTCTGCTTTGGAGGCTAACATTTTCGAAATGCTAAAGGAATCAGTAGATAGGTAGCAATTGTTTAACTTATTCTAGCTGGTGGGATCAGCCTTTTTTTTTTGTGGCCACACCTGAAGAGTCCTCATGCATACTCTCTGGATTGCAAAAAAAAAATTCTTAACTTTGTTCTGACTGTAGTGGCTCCCTTGTTCTCTGTCCCCATGATCACTCTCACCTGCTTCCAGGAAACTGATTGTAGGAAGAAAGAAGAAGAGCGGAAGACCCGGGAAAAACAGGAAGAGGAAGAGGCCAAATGTCTGGAGAAATTTCAGGATGCTGAGCCCCTAGAACCAGAAGAACTGCATAATTTCACAGACACCATGTTACCGGGCTGCTTCTATCTCCTGGATGAGCTTCCAGACACTGTATACCGGGTGTGTGACCTCATCATGACTGCTATCAAACGCAATGGAGCTGATTACCGGGAAATGATTCTGAAGCAGGTGGTCAATCAGGTGAGGGATCCTGTGCCTCCTGAATGTACTTGGACACTCAGTGATTTGGCTTTTTAGAAGCAGAAGAGGGGTATGGAAAAACACTTTGTCCACTTTGCAGCTGGGGTTGCAGCCTAGAGTTAGGAAGACCCAAGATCAGACCGTGGGCAGTCATTTAATCTGCCTGCCTATGTGTCCTCAGCTGTGATATGGGAATAAAAACAGCATGTCCCTCTGAGGGATATTGTGAGGATCAAATGAGATATGGTGAGGGGAGAGGGGGGGAAAGCATACTTTTAATTGTGCCTGAAGGACTGCTGCTTCTTCTTCCTCTGCTATTCCAATGCAAAGCTCTACAGCACTCTTAAACACCTAATGACACTGTGCAAACTGAGCAGCCTATTCCACTGCCACATGGCTCTGATGGTTTGTTAGTTTGTAAATTGAGCTCTTCTACTAATTTCTTGAAGTCATTATATTGAGCTCCATTCATGAAGTTAGTCATTATGATTGAGTGGAAGTTGGATATAAGGGTGTGTAACTGTTAGAAGAAAGACTGTGAACTTGAGTTTCTGAATAGCCTTAATTTGGCAGTCAAAACAGTTTTTAAAGAAAGGCAATGGAAGGCATAATTATCAGATTTTCAGGTTATATGAGGCCAAAAGATAAAGCTGTACCACAACAAGTTAGGATATACTGGGCCAAATGTACTGAAAGGAAACTTGATGGGAAGAAGTAAAATACTATGTTTCTAGGTTAATTTCACAGATAAAAAACGGGGATGACCCAACTAGATAATAATTTATTTGAAGATGATTCAGGGTCTTGATGCCCATAAATTCAGTCATTTGGAAGACAGTGCAATTTTAGGCGACAGATGAGAATAGTAAAAGACCATGGAGTAGAAGTAGTCAAAGGTGTTGCAATTTAGGAAGGAAATTGTTAAGCTAAAGAGTATGTAGAAGAGTGTTAGTAAATGATAACCAGGTCTCAATTGATACCAAATGTTGAGAAATACACAGCTAACCTGAAGAAGAATAAACTAGATTGGGTTCCCTACATAAACACAACTCACAGATGTAAAGATGAAGGGAGAAGACAGAACAAAAAACCGTGGATGTAAGTTGCAGATTTCATAACAATCAGAATGATATAAAGAGGGATGGGCAGCAATTTTCTTCACATTCCTTTTTTTTGAGCACTGTTTTCCCTCAGTTTTCTGTCCCTTCTGTTAGCCTCCTCCTTTTTCATTCCTCTTTCCCCTATTACTCTCTATAGAGTAAGTTAAATTTCTTTACCTGAGTATGTTCTTCCTGATGACACTAAGGTTCCAGCAATGCTCATCTCTGTTCTTCTTTTCCTCTATTGTAATAGGTCTTTGTATCGTTCCTTTAACATGCCCTTTTCTACCTCCTCTTTCCTTTTCTAGTACAATCCTTTCCACCCCTTAATTGGATTTTTTTATCACCACATTTATATCCACACTCACTATCTTGTGTATATCCCTTCTTCTTGAGGTAAAGACACAATTCTCAGAAGTTACAAGTGTCATCTTCTCTTATAGGGATGTAAACGGTTTGGCCTTACTGCTTTTTTTCTTGGCTATTTCCTGAGTCTTGTATTTGAGGATCAGATTTGCTGTTGAACTCTAGTCTTTTCATAAGGAAGACTTGGACAACCTCTGTTTCACTGAATGTCCATTTCTTCCCTTGAAAGATTATGCTCAGTTTTGCTGGGTAGTTGATCCTTGTTTGTAGTCCCAAGTTTTTTCACCTTACAGAATATCATATTCTAAGCCCTTCCCATCTTTTAATATAGATGCTGCAAAGTCCTCCATAATCCTGTGATTCCACAATATTATTTTTTTCTGACTGCTTGCAGTACTTTCTCTTTCACCTGATTGGGAATTTGACTTATTCCTTGCCATTTCCAATTTGAAATCTTTTTCAGAACATAATTGGTGGTTTCTTCTGATGACTAATTTATCCTAGTGCTAGGACCTTAGGGCAGTTTTCTTTAGTGATTTCTTGAAAGATGCTGTCCAGCTTCTTTTTTTCATCATGACATTCAGGTACACCAATAATTTTTAAATTACCCTAGATCCATTTTTCAGGTCATCGTTTTTCCATTGTTATTTTATTTTTTCTCCTATTTTTTCATTTTGTTGATTTTGTTTTTCTCTTTGATAATAAGAATCTATGATCTTTGTGTTGCTTTTTTTGCTCATAGTATTTGCCTGTTTTCTGGCATTTAAAAATGATCTCTGTTGCTGGGGTAGAAGAGTCTACTTGTGCTAAACTAGAGCTTGTGGCTGATGCTGACACCAAGTAGGGTTTTCTGTGTTTCTTCTGCTTGGGTGGGAGGTATCTGGGCACTGAAAGTAGCCAGACCTAGAGCTGCACTAGAGCAAATGTAGCCTTCACCACTGGTGGACACTTGTCCATCAGTCACTGTGGTGGTTCTCTGTGCTGGGAGTGCCAAGGTATAAGGGGGTTCTGATGTTGGCATTTGACTGCTTCTCTACCCTGGCACTCAGGATCTCATGTGGTCATTTGAGGTGGGGCTTGCTACTGGCTTGCCGGGAAACCTGCTGGCCTGTACTGGTTCCTTTCAGCTACAGCAGGAAGGACGTTTCCTGTTAATCGCCCCTAGCCTTTCAAGCCAAAAAACGGCTACACCCCATCTTTCTGCTGGTTCCACTGTTATAATATTTTTCCTACAGTAGTATTTTCTGGGTTTTTCAAGATCAGTAAGGGAGAAGAAGAGTGACTTGCTGCTTACTCTTCCATCTTGGCTTCTGGCAGTCCAATTTTGATGTCCCTCCCATTCCTTATGATTCAGTTTGTTGTTCAGTCATTTCAATTGTGTCTGAATCTTCCTGACCCTATTTGGGTTAGGGTTAATTAAAATTTTAAATTCATTATAAATAAATAATAATTTTTAAAATTTTTTTTTACTTAATAAATTTTTTTTTTTATTTTTGTACTGCAGTATCTAGTTCCGCAAGCTTTTGAGTTCCAAACTTTTTTCTCCCCTGCCCAAGAAAGCATGCTCTCTGATATAGATTCTACTTATACATTCACATTAAACATTAGTTATATTACAAATATTTGAGATTTTATTTTTTATTTTTATTTTTGTTTTTATTTCTTATCAAAGATAGTGTTTCCTCCTCCAGCTTCCTCATTTTACACATAAAGAAACTGAAACAAGCAGGATTAAGTGACTTGCTCAGGGTCACATAACTGATAAATGTCTGAGGCCATATTTGTACCCATAGTCTTCTTCGCTCCAGGCTATATTCACTTAAGATTCTAAGAATGCTCTTTTAATAATGTGAATGTGTAATGGACAGATAAAGACAGGTTCTACATCCTACATTATTCTACATCCTAGTAATAGAAATTCTACAGTTAGTATTCGTCCAGGCTTAAATAACTGAAGGGTGAAACCCAGATACTAGATTCATGTCCTTCTTTATTGATATAGGTATGGGAAGCAGCTGATGTTTTAATCACAGCTGCTCTTCCTTTGACAATTAGTGACACAAAGACTGTGTCTGAGTGGGTCAACCAGATGGCCACCCTTCCAGAGGCTTCAAATTTGGCTACCAGGATTTTACTGCTTACACTACTCTTTGAGGTAAGTTTCAAGGTTGGGGCAAACTTCAGGGCTCAGGAAAAACAGAAACTTTGTGACTGAATCTTTCTTCTGTCAGATTGTCCCAGGGTATACCCTACGTAAGTAATTTCAGCACTTTGGTCACCCACAGCCTTGTATTTCAAAAGGTTATCTGGTAGAAGATAATGCTAGGGAAGAAAAAAAACTCTACCCATACCCCTCATATGTATTCTTTCCTACCCCTCCCCCACATACTTTGGCTTTTTCTGATACAGGAGCTGAAACTATCCTGTGGTTGTGTAGTTGAATCCAGTGGAATCCTCAACATCTTGATCAGACTGCTGGAAGTAGTACAGCCCTGCCTACAGGCTGCCAAGGAAGAAGAGGTGGTTCACACCCCAAAGTGAGTCACAGCACATCTCCAAGCACTTGTCACTGAATTCAATACTGTGGCCCTTAACTGGTTGTGAAGCTTGGTAATCTTTGTCTTTCTTATGCCTCATTTTGTAAGTTTGCCTAGCTATACAAAGAAGGATTTAGACCAGGTGATCTTCAGTTCCTTCAAGTTCTTTCCAATTCTCCTTAAGGTCATATAATTCTCACTGGATAAGAATCTGATATTCGTTTCCCTGAGTCATTTTGTTGCAGCATCCTTCGTGTTTTCCCACGATCGGAACAGTCTTCTGCCTTTCCTCTTCTAGATGGATCACTCCAGTACTTCTTCTTATAGACCTGTATGAGAAAACAGCTGTTTCCTCCACGAGGAGAGCACAGATAAATAAGGTAAGGGACAGTCCTCACACAGAAGTTGAAGAACCCCATTCACGTCCAGAGACCAAAGGAAAGACCGAAAGAGATTATTTCCTTCAGGGTTTAAATCATTCTTCACTATTTACTTGTGATCACTTGAGAAAATTTAGGAGTGAACAAGATTTTTCCAGTGATCATGACCACACTCAACTTTAGATGATTCTACTACTGTTAGTTTCCCTAGTAGGAGGAAGCTTTAGATACCATTCCATCAGGAGCAAATGGTGACTAAGAGTGAATCAGTCAACAAATATTTATTTATTGTCTCTTCGTGCTGGGCATTTTGCTAACAAAAAATAAAACTATTCCTACCATAAATAAGTTACCAAAACTTATATTGGTCTAATCAGCCAGTCAGACATACTGAACATTAACTCTAGCATAGTGATGTCATTTTGGTCCTCTTCAAGAACAAAGGGCAACAACCAACCAATGCTATAAAACATTTGTGTATATCATTAAATACAAAGTACTTTTCAAGAGAAGACATTAGCAGTTCAGATGATCCGGAAAGGTTTTACCCAGAAGATAGTGTCTCTGATGTATCTGAGAGGTAAAGAGTGAATTATGACTCAGAGCTAAGGAGAAAGTTCCTTCTAGACATTCATAATCATCTTTGTGAAGGTAGGGGTAGAATATCATAAATAAGGAGAAAACAAAAGACTAGGTTAGCTACATTTTGAAGTGGAGGGGTAAGAATTGGGAATTGGAGGTTCAGGCCAAACTTGGAAAGAGAAACAGTGGCTTTGTCTTACTCTGGATTGTGGATATTCATAGAAAGTAGTTGACTGATGGATCACATGTTCAGCTCTGTGCTTGAGAAAAATTATTTTGGCATTGCCTAGAAGGGAAGAGACTGATTATGAGATTATTGCAAGACATGATGAAAGTCTAAAGGTGGTAGCTGTGTCAATGGAGAAAAAAAGATGTAGTATTAAACATTGTGAATTTGGAAACAATAAGAGTCAACAGCAAATCTGATAAAAAGGGAGAGTGTGTAGTAAAAAATAATGCCAACATTAAAAAAAACTTTGTCATTGGAAGGAGTGGTGGGTAACTTGGACAAAAATAGGGAGGCCTGGAAGAGGGAAAGCCTTTAAAACACATATAGTAAAAACTGATGGCGAGTAAGAATTCATAACTTTTTTATTCTTGGCAAATTGGTGAAGCCAGAATAACATGTGAAATGCAAAAGAAAAAGTACATAAACTTAGAAAAGAAAACAATTACATTCAAATGCAGTCATCAAAATATTAAAGATCACTGACTCATTGTAGAGCATGCTTCATGTAGAAGGAGAAGATACACCAGGAGAATTCACCCAAGCAAGAAGAAAACCAAGAGAATGAATTTTAAGAGGTTGAGATGATGAGATAGTAGTGATTTGGTACAGGGAAACTTGGATAGATGTGTAGAGTTTTTAAGGGTCAGAAATGAAAAGAAAGAAAATGATCAACTGGTTAGTTTACTGCAACTGCCATAATTTGGATTGAGTGGAAAATTTTGTATATATTTGAAAAGCAGTTCAGAATACTGGAAGTAAGTCATTTTACTGTGAAATAGAAATTCCAGGTGGTAGAGGGCAAAGGATTCTGGATTTGGACTTTGGTGGATATATTCTTAAGTATGAGAGATCATAAGAAATGTTTTTTCGTAAGGTTACTAAATTAATCATAGGGATAAATAAACAGAATGATAATGATAACAGATGACTAAAGAAATTATTTCTTAGACATCCAACTATTTCTTAGAACTCCCCTTAGAGTTACATTTTGTCTTTCTTTCCTACTTTCCCTTGAATAAATTTAACTAATGTTGTATGAGCATTAAAATAAACATCCACCTAAAGAGGATGGTGTCCTAGATAAGCAACACCTCAGTCTAACAGCTCAAGTCATGGTCACTGGGGCCTGCGCAGCAGTTGCCCAAGCTCATAACTCAATGTTTGGTAGTTAGGTCTGGGTCTGGTTCATCTTGGACCTTATGAGTACATTAATTAACCACATTTTTATGTGTAGTATCTACAAGGTAACAGCAATAACTGGCGTTGGTTTGATGATCGATCTGGACATTGGTGTGGCTATAGTGCAGGCAACAATAGCACAATTGATACAGCCTGGAAAGCTGGGGAGACAAGTGTACGATTCACAGCAGGCAGACGAAGATACACAGTCCATTTCACAACAATGATACAGGTATGATATCCGTTGAGGTTTTTCATGATAATAATTTTCAATGATAATTGAATTACATATGATGTTTGTGAATGGAATTCTTAGATATTTGATTTACTTGTTTTTAGCCAAGTCTTTTCATAAACTGATGACCTCAGTTTTTATACAAGAGTTCAGTAGTGCCAAATTTGTGAGATTGTTTTACTTTTGTTCTTTATTGATTACTCAAAAGATTACTTATTTAAAGTATTTGGCTTCTGAATGTTCTAATGGACAGTAAAGTGAACAGGGTAAGGAAAATACATATTCTTAAGTCAGGAACTATATTCTTGGCATTTCATCCCAGTAATTATTTTAAGGATTGTATTATCACTTTTTCCTGATAAGATTTTCTTCATCATATCTTTAGACTATTTACATATTTGTATTATGTTACCACTTTCTTACTTAATCCTTTCAACAATTCTGGGAGGGAATTGGGGGATCTTGAAGCCCCAGCTGACAGAAAGCACCTCAAATAAAGGTAGCAATGTAAGAATATCACTTAAGTCTCTTGACTCCTGCTCCAGTCCTCTCCAATCTCTCTTGCCTACTTGTTTTGTTCTGTTGGGAGCTTTTTACCTGTATAAGCTAATACCTTCCTTTAGATATTAGCATTTCCATTTTGGGGAAAAATGGTCCATGCATTGTGTCATTTCCATCTGAATTTCCAGGTCAATGAAGAAACTGGAAACCGGCGTCCTGTAATGTTGACTCCATTAAGAGTTCCTCAGCAAAATAGAACCTCAAAAACCACTCATGGGCAAGAACTGGGTAATTCTTTGGAAGAAGGCAGAGAAGTACATATCCAGCCAAAAGAAGAAAAAGTCAATGGTATAGTCTTGCTTCTTCTTCTCTGATCTGTGCTTTGACTTTGTCATCTAGAGGGTATTGTTGATAACAGCAATGTCTTGGTAACTTGCAGTCCAAACATCCACTTTTTGAATCAGGGAATGCAAAGTAATTGGGGTGAAGTGGCTTGCCCAAGGTCACACATCTAGTAAATGCCAAGTGTCTGAAGCCAAATTTGAACTTGGATCCTCCTGACCCCAAGGCTGCTGCTCTACTCACTACATCCACTTCTTTATAATTTTCTCTTCAGCAGACTGCTAGGTAACTTTGTGGTCATTGACTAAGTTTAATTGTTTGATTTTAGGATTTGTTATTCATTTGTCCACAAGAAAGGGAAAGAATTTTTCCAGGGAGAGCTTTTGGGCCACCCATACTGTTAATTCAGTAGCAAGAGTGCGCTGTCCCAAACATCCCCTTTTCTCCCTTTTCCAGAACTGCCCTTGGCTGCAGAAGGTACTTACTTTGACAAGGAGATGACTGTTGAGAATACCAAGTCAGGAGATATCCTGATTCAGGGACTTACAGAAGAAATGGTGACCATCTTGATCCGTGGCTGTGTAAGCATGCTGGATGTCCCTGTGGACCCAGACACACTGCATGCCACACTACGCCTCTGCTTGAGGCTTACTCGAAACCACAAATACGCCATGATGTTTGCAGAGCTGAAGAGTACTAGGATCATCTTAAACTTGACCCAGAACTCAGGTTTCAATGGATTCATACCCCTGGTGACCCTTCTCTTGAGACACATCATTGAGGATCCTTGTACTCTTCATCATACTATGGAAAAAGTATGTAACACCCTACTGTTTCTTAGAACTCCCCATGGAGTTACTTTTTTGTCTTTATTTTGGACATTTCCTTGAATAAATTTAACTCGTGTTATGTGAGTCATAACATTTTGATATGAGCTATATCAAAATAAGGAGTCATAGCTACTCCAGCACTAAGATGAACAATTTCAGTTCAATAAACATTTATTAAGCACTTGCTATGTATCAAGTACTGCACTGAGGGTACAAGAAGATACATAAGACAGGAGTTTACTATCTAAAGGGGAAGACAGTATTCAAATAAATATGTATAGACCTAGCTAAAGTGCATGATAAATAAAAAGCAGTTACCAGAGGGATTAAGAATGTTAGAGAAGGTTTCCTGATTGAGAAAATTGGATTTTAGTTAGAATTTAAAAGGAACCAGGAAGGTCAGTAGGCAGAGTAGAGGAGGGAGAGCCATGTTCCATACATGGAGTGCCAGACAAAATGTCCAGAGCCAGGAGATGGATTGTCTTATGAAATCCTCAAAAGTCAGTCATTGCATTGAATATTACATGTTGGGGAATAAGGGAAGGGCAAGGGGACCAGATTATGAAAGGCTTTGAATACCAACCAGCATTTTGTATTTACTTTGGGGGAGGCAATAGTTTATTGGCAGTTTGAAATGAGCAAATTATTTGGTAATTTGAACATTGTCTAGCATTCCCATTCTTTATGTTTGGGATATAAACTGATTTTTTCTAATCCAGTGAGCACTATTTAATTTTCCAGATTTGTTGGCATCATCTTTAGCATTTTAAGTAACTTAGCTGCAACTCCACCTCCACTACCCTTATCATTAGCAGTTCTTTAAGGCTCAACTTTGTCCTCCAGTAACCTGTACTGTTACTAATCAGTAACCAAACTATTTTGATTATAGATGATGTTAAAACATTTCTTGCATAGTTCTTTTTTGTATTGTTGCCACTTCTTATTAATTTCTTCTGCTTCTGTTAAGTCACTACTATTTTGTCTTTTGTTATGCCCATTTTTCATGTGAAATTTTCCCTTGACACCTCTGATTTTCTTGAAAAGATCTCTTGTCTTTTCACATTCTGTTGTTTTCTTCTATTTCTTTGCATTGAAAAAAGAAAATTCTCTTATCTCTTCTCTTGTCTGAAATTCTGCATTTAAGTTGAGTATAACTTTCTCCTTTCCTTTCCCTTTTGTTTTTTCCTCATCCATTTTGCTTTCTTGCTCTTCTTTTTCTGTGGGATGAGTTTTGTTACTGCCTACTGTATGGTAAAGGATGTTATTTAAACACCTGTATGGTCTCATGGTTTTCCGTCTATTTCAGTGTGAATTTTGCAATAAAAAACTCATGATCAGCTCCAGGTCTTGTTTTTTAACTGACTATACAGAACTCGTGTTCTTCTACAACAATTAGGTTTTTTTCCCACTAAGACAATTTTCTTCCTCTTATTTTCCTCCTATTTTTTAAATTAAAAGTTCCTGTTATGTTTTAGGCACTTCATTTTCAGAAATCTTTTTTTATTGAAACTAAAATTCCTAGGAGATACCATTCTAACAATATCATTTGTTCTAACTTGAATCATTTGACATAATGCATGTTTTGAAAAGCTGTCAAATCCTAGAACAACATGATGGAGAGAAAGAAGTTCGGGATTTGTTTTTAATCCCATTTCAGTCATCTGCATGTTTATAATTTAAGCACTTGCAATATGCTGAGCTGTGTACTAGGCCTGTAGAATACAAATTTTAAAAAAATCAAATATGTACTACTACTGAAGATGACATTCTGGTAGGGAACAAAACAATCACATGTGCTAGAAAAATAAATACAGCATAGTTTGAAATAAAGGACGCTAGCTTTACAGATTACAAAAGAAATAATATAGAAGACCTGTGTGTTAAAGAAAGAGAGAAATTCTGTGAGGTAAAGAGAGTGCATTTTAATCCATGCTGCCAGTGTACCAACCCTCTTGCATTTATTTCTTAATTTCCTGCCTGTCAGCTGCTGGACAAATAAAATTTTTTGAGAATAAGCGGCTGTTTCCTCTTTTAAATCTTTTTTATATAGGAAGAACTTGGATATGAACTCTATGCTGAGGGCCCATTTGGAGGTTGTACAAATTAACAAATATTTTTATATTCCATATGTTAATCTTTCTTATCATCCTTTGATACATGAATGGCAAAATAATGTTTGTTACAGGTGGATCTTTCAGAATATGTCTTTCTTCAATTTTTTTAGGTGGTAAGGTCTGCTGCTTCAAATGGAGCAGGGAGCACTACTTCTGGGGTTCTGTCTGGTAGCCTTGGATCTCGAGAGATAAACTACATCCTTCGTGTTCTTGGACCTGCTGCATGCCGTAATCCAGATATCTTTACTGAAGTTGCAAGTGGATGTGTCCGTATTGCTCTTCCTGCTCCAAGAGGCTCTGGGACTAGTGAGTTTCAAGGGCTACCTTTTACAAATGTATTGGTTTTTCTTGGGTACAGTTTGGGGTTGGGGTCTTTGTTTTTTTCAGTTATTTCAGTTTAATAGACAACTACAGATAGAGTGCTAGATTTGGAGGTAGAAAGATCTAAGTTCTAAGCTTCAGGTATTTATAAGTAGTATGATCCTGAGCAAGTCATTTAATACTTGTTTAATTCAGTTTCCCTAATTTTAAATCGAGGATCAAATGAGATGCTTATATAAAGCATTTGCAAACTTTAAAGGATAATGTAAGTGCTAGCTATAACTCCTCTTACATTCTCAGAAATAAAGAAAATACAAACTAAACTATATTAGAAATAAACTAAAATTAGAAATCAGTTAACTAAGTAAATGACATAAGAAAAGTGGTTGGTGCTTGTGGTAACATTTTAGCGG